>NW_027507920.1:467500-479725 GCF_037356315.1 Lithobates pipiens
ATATATATATATATAATAAATAAATAAAATAGCCTTTCTGTATATACCCTATATTACCAAAAGTATTGGGACACCTGCCTTTATAGCCCCTGCACACGATCGGACTTTTTGAAAACAAACACGTAAATTAGCTGTTTTAAGGCAACATCCGACCGTGTGTACGCTCCATCAGACAAACTTTTTTGATTTTCATAGGACTTTTGTTGGCTGTGCGAACGGACACACCTTTCAACAACATAAGTCCGGTGGAGCAAAGTACGATCTTGTGTGCACAGAAAACCATTGGACTTTACAAACACGCATGCTCAGAACCAATGCAAAAGATCAGATGACAATACAGAAGTTGACCAAAGGTGGCGGTAAAGAGCAGAAAAAAACACGTGATTTGGTGAAAGTTGGCTGAAAAAGTCCTGCTGTGTGTATGTAAAACAAGTTCACCGCCAACACTCTTTGTAAAAAAAAAGTCTACGGAAAAGTTTGTATAAAGTCCGATTCTGTGTATACCCTATACCTGCCCTTTCTTTTATTAGCTGATAGACACTACATTACCAAAAGTATTGGGACGCCTGCCTTTACACGCACATGAACTTTAATGGCATCCCAGTCTTAGTCCGTAGGGTTCAATATTGAGTTGGCCCGCCCTTTGCAGCTATAACAGCTTCAACTCTTCTGGGAAGGCCGTCCACAAGGTTTAGGAGTGTGTCTATGGGAATGTTTGACCATTCTTCCAGAAGCCCATTTGTGAGGTCAGGGACTGTTGGCTCACAGTCTCCACTCCAATTCATCCTAAACGTGTTCTATTCGGTTGAGGTCAGGACTCTGTGCAGGCCAGTCAAGTTCCTCCACCCCAAACTCGCTCATCCATGTCTTTATAGACTTCGCTTTGTGCTCTGGTCCAAATCATTTGGTGGAGGGGGGATTATGGTGTGGAGGTTGTTTTTTAATGGTTGGGCTTGGCCCCTTAGTTCCAGTTAAGGTAACTCTTAAGGCATCGGCATACCAAAACATTTTGGACAATTTCATCCTCCTAACTTTGTGGGAACAGTTTGGGGATGACCCCTTCCTGTTCCAATATGACTGCCCACCAGTGTACAAAGCAAGGTCCATGGATGAGTGAGTTTGGGGTCGAGAAACTTGACTGGCTTGCACAGAGTCCTGACCCCAACCCGATAGAACACCTTTGGGATAAATTAGAGTACAGACTTCAAGCCAGGCCTTCTCGTCCAACATCAGTGCCTGACCTCACAAATGCTCTTCTGGAAGAATGGTCAAACATTCCCATAGACACATCTCCTAAACCTTGTGGACGGCCTTCCCAGAAGAGTTGAAGCTGTTATAGCTGAAAAGGGCGGAGCCAACTCAATATTGAACCCTATGGGCTAAGACTGGAATGTCATTAAAGTTCATGTGCGTGTAAAGGCAGGTGTCCCAATACTTTTGGTAATATAGTGTATATCAGCATTACCAAATCATGTTGTTAATCTGAGTCAAAAAAGAGTGCCGTGAATAAGAGTAACAAAAAAATGCTCATGAGCTCCCCCTAAAGACCGTCCAAGCTAGATGCAATGGTTTCTGTCTACTAACTGCATTGTGGGCCTTTCATGTTATTAGATACTGCAGAGAGCCTGTTTATAATCAAGCAACCCCTAACAGTTATACTCACATTCAGGAGCTGCCACAGTGCAGTGGTAAGAAGTAGAACTCGTCCAAAATGTCTTGGTATGCTGGCGCCTTAAGAGTTCCCTTGACTAAGGGGCCAAGCCCAACCCCTGAAAAACATCCCCACACCATAATCCCCCCTCCACCAAATGATTTGCACCAGTGCACAAAGCAAGGTCCATAAAGACATGGATGAGCGAGTTTGGGGAGGAGGAACTTGACTGGCCTGCACAGAGTCCTGACCTCAACCCGTTAGAATACCTTTGGTTTGGTATTATAGTGTATGTGAAATATGGTGATCGGTCCACCTTAGCCCTACCCCGTCCCTTTCCCAACCTAAATTAGGCTAAAGAGCATTCTCCAAAAAAACAAAAACGTAAATGCTCTATTACACCGTGCAATCTGAAATATGAAAATGAAATCTCGCTTAAGGAAAGCGGAGGGGGCCGCCGGAGTGATGATTCCAGTCGGCCCAATTATGCCTTAAAGCTCCATCGCTTGTGTTTGCTCAGCGCGCTTAAGTCTACAGCCCGAGTATCTGATGTAGGATCCTGTCCTAGGAGTGAAGGGGTTAATCCCTGCCTGCCGAATGCAGCCTGGCTCTTCTCACCCGATATTAGCCTAATAGATGCAGACGGGCTGCGGCATTTTCCTGCAGATCCAAAATTCAGACTTTCCTCGGTATTATTAAGTGTTGGGCTCCGTGTGAGAGGAATTTTATCAACGTATTCAGCATTCTGCGCTTTAAACCCTTCACTGCCGCGGGCTGAGGAGGCACTACCACAGCTTATAGGTCTTTATATAGGAACTAATAAGGCCAAAAGTCCATCCATACAATGAGTGTATGTCATATTTTAATAGCCAGCAGGTGGAGCTCTGTGCTCCTTTTCACATGATTACCTGCATGGCTGCAAAAAAACCTGTTGTGCACAGAGCTCAATAACTCAACCTGAGATTTACATGGCTCAGATAAGTAACTCTTCCCACTCTGCACCTGTTGGACCCTTCTGTAGAGGTCAAGGAAAGCCATCCTTACTCATACTGATACCAGCCTGAAGGATATCTCCTGGCTTCACCAGCCAGTCTTACTCCTTACGATACTAGCCAGAGGGACATTTCCTGGCTTCACCACCCAGCCTTACTCCTTCTGATACCAGCTAGAGGGACATCTCCTGGCTTCACCACCCAGCCTTACTCCTTCTGATACCAGTTAGAGGGACATCTCCTAGCTTCAAAACCCATCCTTGCTTATCATGATGTCAGTCCTCAAGACATCTCCTGGCTTCAACACCCATCCTTGCTTACCCTGATACCAACCTGAGAGACTTCGCTTCTTCTCTCATCCTCGCTCATTCTGATACTAGTTGAGGGACATCTCTTGGCTCCCCACCATCCTTGCTTATCCTGATACCAACCTGAGAGACTTCGCTTCTTCTCTCATCCTCGCTCATTCTGATACTAGTTGAGGGACATCTCTTGGCTCCCCACCCATCCTTGCTTATCCTGATACCAACCTGAGAGACTTCACTTCTTCGCTCATCCTCGCTCATTCTGATACTAGTTGAGGGACATCTCTTGGCTCCCCACCATCCTTGCTTATCCTGATACCAACCTGAGAGACTTCGCTTCTTCTCTCATCCTCGCTCATTCTGATACTAGTTGAGTGACATCTCTTGGCTCCCACCCATCCTTGCTTATCCTGATACCAACCTGAGAGACTTTGCTTCTTCTCTCATCCTCGCTCATTCTGATACTAGTTGAGGGACATCTCTTGGCTCCCACCCATCCTTGCCTATCCTGATACCAACCTGAGAGACTTTGCTTCTTCTCTCATCCTCGCTCATTCTGATACTAGTTGAGGGACATCTCTCGGCTCCCACCCATCCTTGCTTATCCTGATACCAACCTGAGAGACTTCGCTTCTTCTCTCATCCTCGCTCATTCTGATACTAGTTGAGGGACATCTCTTGGCTCCCCACCCATCCTTGCTTATCCTGATACCAACCTGAGAGACTTCGCTTCTTCTCTCATCCTCGCTCATTCTGATACTAGTTGAGGGACATCTCTTGGCTCCTCACCATCCTTGCTTATCCTGATACCAACCTGAGAGACTTCACTTCTTCTCTCATCCTCGCTCATTCTGATACTAGTTGAGGGACATCTCTTGGCTCCTCACCATCCTTGCTTATCCTGATACCAACCTGAGAGACTTCGCTTCTTCTCTCATCCTCGCTCATTCTGATACTAGTTGAGGGACATCTCTTGGCTCCTCACCATCCTTGCTTATCCTGATACCAACCTGAGAGACTTCGCTTCTTCTCTCATCCTCGCTCATTCTGATACTAGTTGAGGGACATCTCTTGGCTCCCACCCATCCTTGCTTATCCTGATACCAGACTGATGGCATCTCCTGGCTTCACCACCCATCCTCACTCATTCTGATACCAGCCTGAGGGAAATCTCTTTGTCTCACCAGCCATGCTCACTTATATTGATAGCAGACTGAGGGATATCTCCTGGCTTTTCCACCCATTCTCACTAATTCCTAATTGTGATACCAACCCGACGGGCATCTCCTGGCTTCACTACCCATCCTCACTCATTCTGATACCAGCCTGAAAGACAACTCCTGGCTTCTTTAATAATTCTCACTCATTCTGATACCAGCCTGAGAGATATCTCTTCGATTCACTAGCCAACCTCACTTATACTGATACCAGCCTAAAGGATATCTCCTGGCTTCTCCACCTATCCTCCCACTGTTAGTCTGTTATGACATCTCCTTTCCTCATTGGCTATCCTCACTTATCCTGATCCCAACCTGCAATACATCTCCTGGCTTTGACACCTATACTTGCTTATCCTGACACCAGCCTGAGATATATTTGCTGGCTTCTTCTGTCATCCTTGCCCATTCTGATACCAGTTGAGGGACATCTCCAGGCTTCACCACCCATCCTTGCTTATCCTGATACCAGACTGATAGGTATCTCCTTCCTTCACCACCCATCGTCACTCATTCTGATACCAGCCTGAGGGATATCTCCTAGCTTCACTGCCCACCCTCACTCATCCAGATGCAAGCTTGGGATATCTCTTGGCTTCACAACCCATCATTGCTTATCATGATGTCAGCCAGCAGGACATCTCCTAGCTTTGACACCTACCCTTGCTTATCCTGATACCAGCTTGAGAGACATCTCCTGGCATCTTCGCTCATCCTCGCTCATTCTGATACCAGTTGTGGGACATCCCCAGGCTTCGTCACCCTTCTTTGCTTATGCTGATACCAGACTGACGGGCATCTCCTGATTTCACCACCCATCGTCACTCATTCTGATACCAGCCTGAGGGATATTTCCTAGCTTCACTGCCTACCCAAACTCATCCAGATGCAAGCTTGGGACATCTCTTGGCTTCACAACCCATCGTTGCTTATCATGATGTCAGCCAACAAGACATCTCCTAGCTTTGACACCCATCCTTGCTTATCCTGATACCAGCCTGAGAGACATCTCCTGGCATCTTCGCTCATCCTCACTCATTCTGATACCAGTTGAAGGGCATCTTTTGAACTCACCACCCGTCTTTGCTTATCCTTATACCAGTCTGATGGACACCTGGCTTCACCAAGCACCCTCACTCATCTAGATGCAATCTTGGGAAATGTCCTGGCTTCCCAAACCATCCTCACTCATCTAGTGTATTCTCTAATCTGTATTCAGTGTACAAAAAAACAAAGAAGAGCTCTCAGGGTGGAAAAGGTAGGTATCTCCTTCCTTCACCACCCATCGTCACTCATTCTGATACCAGCCTGAGGGATATCTCCTAGCTTCACTGCCCACCCTCACTCATCCAGATGCAAGCTTGGGATATCTCTTGGCTTCACAACCCATCATTGCTTATCATGATGTCAGCCAGCAAGACATCTCCTGGCTTTGACACCTACCCTTGCTTATCCTGATACCAGCTTGAGAGACATCTCCTGGCATCTTCGCTCATCCTCGCTCATTCTGATACCAGTTGTGGGACATCCCCAGGCTTCGTCACCCTTCTTTGCTTATGCTGATACCAGACTGACGGGCATCTCCTGATTTCACCACCCATCGTCACTCATTCTGATACCAGCCTGAGGGATATTTCCTAGCTTCACTGCCTACCCAAACTCATCCAGATGCAAGCTTGGGACATCTCTTGGCTTCACAACCCATCGTTGCTTATCATGATGTCAGCCAACAAGACATCTCCTGGCTTTGACACCCATCCTTGCTTATCCTGATAGCAGCCTGAGAGACATCTCCTGGCATATTCGCTCATCCTGATACCAGTTGAGGGACATCCCCAGGCTTCACCACCCTTCTTTCATTATGCTGATACCAGACTGACGGGCATCTCCTGCTTTCACCACCCATCGTCACTCATTCTGATACCAGCCTGAGGGATATCTCCTAGCTTCACTGCCTACCCTCACTCATCCAGATGCAAGCTTGGGATATCTCTTGGCTTCACAACCCATCATTGCTTATCATGATGTCAGCCAACAAGACATCTCCTAGCTTTGACACCCATCCTTGCTTATCCTGATACCAGCCTGAGAGACATCTCCTGGCATCTTCGCTCATCCTCACTCATTCTGATACCAGTTGAAGGGCATCTTTTGAACTCACCACCCGTCTTTGCTTATCCTTATACCAGTCTGATGGACACCTGGCTTCACCAAGCACCCTCACTCATCTAGATGCAATCTTGGGAAATGTCCTGGCTTCCCAAACCATCCTCACTCATCTAGTGTATTCTCTAATCTGTATTCAGTGTACAAAAAAACAAAGAAGAGCTCTCAGGGTGGAAAATTCAATTTTTTATCCTTCTACATCATCTTTTTTGGCCAAATTGCTGCTGACCCCAGCAGAACTGGGCTCGAGAAGTGCAGGCAGGCGGACGAGACTTGGCTCTGTTCATGGAAGGGAGATAGATGACTGAGCAGGACTCAGGAAACAAGAACTAAGAGGAGGAATTCAATTAAATTAAAGTAAAGCTCGGAGCCAACATAAAGATACATATGAAATTATCTTTCAGCCTGGCCAGTGTAGTCACCTCTGGACTTTGCTTTGTATTAAAGAAGAGTTATTTAGCAGGACATGGAAGAGGTAGCACCATACATGCAGCAGTCATCAAGCAATTGGATGACATCACTATGTTGAAAATAAGGTATGCGATAAAAACAGAAAGGTTTATTCAAAAATTTTAGGGGGGGAGGGGGGGTGGTGGGAGGAACCAGAGAAGGCTAAAAATTAGACTTCTCCTGGACAGTTGCATGATTGAAGTGAACACAGCTTCATCTTACTTGCCAATGCTGCGTACACTCGATCGGACTATCCGGCAGACCAAAGTCCGCCGGACTTTTTCTTCCCAAAAGTCCGGAAGACTTAGAAAGAAGTCTTGACTCAAAATTGAGTCCGGAGGACAATCCGCCCGTCTGTGTGCTAGTCCGCCAGACTTTTAAAATGAAAGGACTTGCCCACACACAGAGTAAAGTCTGTTCATTTTGAACGTGACTCCAGGTAGACGGGACTAGCGAAGGAAGTCAATGTCGCCGCCTCCATTGGCGAGATTGACACCTCGCGAGCTCCGTCGCCTGGTATGGATTTAAAGGGGAAATACTACGCCGGAAAAAACGTTGGAAGAACAACAAGATAGCGGAGGTCCGGCAGAAGAACAGAAGAGCAGGACAAGACCACCGAAGTCGGAAAGAAGATCCCCGAAGTCGGAAGAAGACCCCCTGGATGGTGGCTGCGACGAAGGAGAAAGCCGGGCTTCTCCGCAAGTAAAAGAGCGGTAAAAGAGCGGAAGATATCGAAGGAGCCTGGCGAGAAGACCCCTGAAGTCAGAAGAAGACCCCCGAAGCTGTCTTCGCTAGTCCCAGGTAGACGGGACTAGCGAAGAAAGTCAATGTCGTCGCCTCCATTGGCGAGATTGACACCTCACGAGCCCCATCGCCTGGTATGGATTTAAAGGGGAAACCCTACGCCGAAAAACGTCGGAAGAAGAACAAGATAGCGGAGGCCCGGCAGAAGAACAGAAGAGCAGGACAAGACCCCTGAAGTCAGAAGAAGACCCCCGAAGTCGGAAGAAGACCCCGGACGGTGGCTGCGAAGGAAGTCAATGTCGCCGCCTCCCATTGGCGAGATTGACACCTCGCGAGCACCGTTGCCTGGTATGGATTTAAAGGGGAAACGTCGGAAGAAGAACAAGATAGCGGAGGCCCGGCAGAAGAACAGAAGAGCAGGACAAGACCCCCGAAGTCGGAAAAGACCCCCGAAGACGGAAGAAGACCCCTGGACGGTGGCTGCGATGAAGGAGAAAGCTTCTCTGCAACTAAAAGAGCGGTAAAAGAGCAGAAGATTACGGAGGAGCGTGGCGAGAAGACCCCTGAAGTCGGAAGAAGACCCCCCGGAGCTGTCTAATAAAGTACTTTAAAAACCTGTGTTGTGTTTTGAACTTATTTCCATGGATCGATTCATCAGACCTTAAAGAGGGACCATTGAGGGAAGAGTGACGGGAGGTTTTTGGCTCCAATTTAGGAGCAGGTGTGAGCTACCATGTAGGTTTTGGGACGCAGTTGTGTTTGAAAAAAAGCTAAAGTATTTTCCTTTTAATGGCAGCTAGGTGTTTGAAAAACACGCAATAATTGACGTTAAACTGTTAATTAAGCCGTCACTGGCGGAGGAGAAGGAAATAAGAGAGGAACAGGTGTTCTTCCCTTTCAGAAAACTGTGAAATACACCATCCGCTGGGCACGCTTTCCAAAACGCAATGAAGAAAAAAAATAAAAAATAAAAAACGCCCGGAAGCCTCACAGCCTGATCCTGTTACAAGTTGGCACCGGCGTGGGCACCATATTGCAGTGCGATGGCAGTGTTGGCCCGCTGCTAATGGGGTTTAATTCCCACTAAATCCCCGGAGCCCATTAAGCAATCAACGTGCAACAAAAAAAAAAAAAACTATTTTGCAGTTTGTGCGGAGTAATCTCTGCAGCATCCGCCAGCCCATCAGGAGCCGCCGCCTGCCGCCGGGTCCAGCTGGGTCCGCCGACGAGCTGTGACAGGGAGGGACACGGGCCCAGAGCCTTGGCAGGGAGGGGAGGAAATATCTCATGACAATTTAGTGACCTTGCCTGATCAGACGTGATTCATGGGCCCGTCGGACCCTGAGCCAAAAAGAGTCACGCTGACACAGTCCTGAGATGGTCCAAAATGAGCGGAATTAACCCTGAGATTCAGCAACGCCGCCATCTGCAAGCGTAGATGAAGTGGACCTGTCATTATTATTTTTTTCCTGAACCAACAGGGCATTACCAAGTCACATTATTTTGAAAGGGGAAGAACAAGTAGTCTTTCCTTGCCATGGATAAAAAAAGAAACAGCATCATGTGATCTATGACGGCGTTTCTCAGACTTTTTTTTTTAGTGGCGGCACCCTTTAAAACTAGGCAGAATCTGGAGGCAATCCAGTCTACAATGTAAAATGTTACTGATGGAAACCTGAGCATTGGGCAATGCACACCACCTCCTTGAAGAAATAAACTTCATATCAGAAGCACGCCTCTTCATCAAAGGTCCCCATCACATCAGAGCCCCCCTTCACATCAGAGGTCCCACTTCACATCAGAGCCCCTCTTCACATCAGAGGTCACTTATCACATCAGAGGTCCCCATTACTTCAGAGCCCCCCTTCACATCAGAGGTCCCCATCACATCAGAGGGTCCCCTTCACATCAGAGGTCCCCCATCACATCAGAGGTCCCCTTCACATCAGAGGTCCCCTTCACATCAGAGGTCCCCCATCACATCAGAGGTCCCCCATCACATCAGAGGTCCCCCATCGCATCAGAGGTCCGCCCATCGCATCAGAGGTCCCCCATCGCATCAGAGGTCCCCCCATCACATCAGAGCACCCCATTCACATCAGAGTCCCCCATCACATCAGAGGTCCCCCATCACATCAGAGGTCCCCCATCACATCAGAGGTCCCCCATCACATCAGAGGTCCCCCATCGCATCAGAGGTCCCCCATCGCATCAGAGGTCCCCCATCGCATCAAGAGGTCACCCATCGCATCAGAGGTCCCCCATCGCATCAGAGGTCCCCATTACATCAGAGGTCCCCCATCACATTCAGAGCCCCCCTTCACATCAGAGCCCCCCTTCACATCAGAGGTCCCCCTTCACATCAGAGGTCCCCCATCACATCAGAGGTCCTCCATCACATCAGAGGTCCCCCATCACATCAGAGCCCCCCTTCACATCAGAGCCCCCCTTCACATCAGAGGTCCCCATCACACCAGAGCCCCCCTTCACATGAGAGGTCCCACCATCATATCAGAGGTCCCCCATCACATCAGAGGCCCCCACCCTTCACATCAGAGGTCCCCATCACACCAGAGCCTCCCTTCACATGAGAGGTCCCACCATCACATCAGAAGTCCCCCATCCCATCAGAGTTGCCCCCCCCTTCACATCAGAGGTCCACCTATCACAACAAAGATCCACCCATCACATCAGAGGTCCCTCATCACATCAGAGTCCCCCATTCACATCAGAGGTCTCCCATCACATCAGATGTCCCCCCGTCACATCACATCACAGCCTCCCTTCACATCAGAGGTCACCCCGTCACATCAGAGGTCCCCCATCACATCAGAGGTTCCCCATCACATCAGAGGTTCCCCATCACATCAGAGGTTCCCCATCACATCAGAGCCCCCCATCACATTAGAGCCCCCCCATCACATCAGAGGTCCCCCATCACATCAGAGCCCCCCTTCACATCAGAGCCCCCCTTCACATCAGAAGTCCCCTATCACACCAGAGCCCCCCCCCCCCCATCACAGCCCCCTTCACATCAGGGGTCCCCATCACATCAGAGGCCCTCCTTCACATCAAAAGTCCCCCCATCAAGTCAGAGTTCCCCTATTGGCATCAGAGCCCCCCTTCATGTCATCGTCCCCCCAGAATGTTCCCATCACAGCAACCCCCCCCCCTTCTCTCTCATCAGAATCTTCCCCCTTCACATCAGAGGTATTCCACCACTTCAAAGGTCCCCCCCCCCATGTTCACCTTCCAATCAGATCCCCTCTTTAGATCAGAGCTCTCCTCTTCATGCCAACGTCCCCCCGCCATTATATTAGAGCCCCACCTTCAAGTCACAATCCAGCCCTCACTTCACAGCTCCCCCCCCATCAGAATCTCCCCCTTTGCATCAGAAGCCTACCATTACATTAGAGGTCCCTCACACATCGGAGCACCCCCTTCACATCACAATCCACCCCCCCTTCACATCAGAGGTCTACCATCACATCAGATTCCCCCCATAAAGCTCCCCCCATTCATGTCAGTGCCCCCCCCCCCCCCAATTATATCAGAGCCACACTTAATTTCAGAATCCGGCCTCACATCATATCCCCCCTGCCCTTCCCATCAGAATCTACCTCCTTCACATCAGAGACCTATCATTACATGAGAGGTCCTCCATCACATCAGAGCACCCCCTCACCCCCTTTTATCAGAATCTCCCCCCTTGACATCAGAGGTCCCCATCACATCAGACCCCCTCCCATCAGAATCTCCCACCTTCACATCAGAGGTCACCCATCACATCAGACCCCCTCCCCATCAGAACCCCCCTTCACATCAGAGGTCACCCATCACATCAGACCGCCTCCCATCAGATTCTCCCCCCCCCCCCTTCACATCAGAGGTCACCCATCACATCAGACCGCCTCCCATCAGATTCTCCCCCCCCCCTTCACATCAGAGGTCACCCATCACATCAGACCCCCTCCCATCAGAATCCCCCCCCCTTCACATCAGAGGTCACCCATCACATCAGACCGCCTCCCATCAGATTCTCCCCCCCCCCCCTTCACATCAGAGGTCACCCATCACATCAGACCGCCTCCCATCAGATTCTCTCCCCCCCCATTCACATCAGAGGTCACCCATCACATCAGACCCCCTCCCATCAGAATCTCCCTCCCTTGACATCAGAGGCCTACCTACTACCATCACACCAGAGCCCCCCCCCCCTTCATGTTAGATTCCTCTCATTACATCAAAGGCCCACCTTCATGCTTGAGCCCCACCATTATATCAGAGCCTCACCTTCATGTCAGAGGCTCTTCATCCGGTCCGAGGCTACCCCTTTTGTTGAAGTTACCCAAATCCCAATAATCCCTCCACCCACAACCCACTGGGCCAGGAAAAAGGCCCCTTTTCCTGTCCATCTAAACCATGTGCTTGGATAAGGGTATGGTATACAATTTGGGGGGCACCTCATGCTTTTTTTTTTTTGCATGAGGTTTCCCCTTAAAATCCATTCATTTGGGCAGAACACCATTCCATTATTTTTTATTTTTTTGGGGGGGGGGTCCCCCCTTAAAATTCATACCAGACTTAAATGGCCTGATATGAATCTTGGGGGGACTTCACTTTCTTTTTTTTTTAAACACTATCACTGCTGTTTGTTTATATTCACCTGTCAGTTGGGAATCTCCGGGTTGACAAGCTGA
>NW_027507920.1:479925-657425 GCF_037356315.1 Lithobates pipiens
AATACGGGGCTGGATGACCGACCGACCACCAGTCGTCTCTGCCCAGTACAATCATCAACATTGACAACAACATTTCACAACATTTCACAAACACAGATAACTCCTTTATGAATAAATATCACTATGTGATACAATTTAAAGCCAAACTCCAAACAGACATAAAAGACCTGAGTTAATGCAGATCTGTGATTCTTAATACATCATCATATGTATGTTTTCAAATACCTGAATCTGATCTGGTATCAGCCTGTTGAAGTCTATGTACAGCACGGCTCTTACTGCTGGAGGGAGAAGCAACACAAGGAGCCAATCAGGTGTGCTGCAGTGCAAGAAGTATGCCGATGGAAGGAGAGAGAGCTAAGGGATAGAGAGATGTCCTCATCAATCTGCTGCTTCTTCTCTCACTGTCCAGTCACAGGCTGCGCTTCTGGAAGAATGGTCAGACATTCCATAGACACACTCCTAAACCTTGTGGACGGCCTTCCCAGAAGAGTTGAAGCTGTTATAGCTGCAAAGGGCAGAGCCAACTCAATATTGAACCCTACGGACTAAGACTGGGATGTCATTAAAGTTTGTGTGCGTGTAAAGGCAGACGTCCCAAAACTTTTGGTAATATAGTGTATGTATATAAATTTATTATAAACGTTCATAAACTAATGGAATTATTATATTTTTTTTAAACAGGCTAAATCAAGACAATCTTCATAAATGTGCCTCTGCCTGGCCCAGCCTTCTCCGCAGGGGCCCCTGGTCTGGCCCCAGTCACCCCAGGGGGAATCAGGGAATGGAGTCCTTTTTTTGTAGAATGTGACCATCAGGCCCTTAATGTCAATTTTCTTGGTTGAGCTTAATTCAGTTAGGCCGCCGGTTCCCTGACAGCTGCATTTGTCACAGAGATTTGCGGCGGATGACATGGCGACGCTGTGCCTAAAAACCTTAAACCGACAATTAGTCCACCGATGAAATCTTCTGGGGGGATTGTGACATATTTCATGGTGGGTAATCACAGGCTCATTACGTATGGATGTAACAAGAGAGGATTAATGGCTGAGTGCAGGGCCTCGCCTCCATTCCACAGCTTGGGAATGTGGCTGGAGATAGCAAAATACTAAGAATGGCAACAGGAGGTATGGAAGGACCCTGGATCCACACTGTCATGGGGGCCCTTTTATAAACTATAAATTTCCCTTCTATAACTTTCCATCCTATACCTTCCCCTCCTACACCTTCCAACTTATACCTTCCCCTCCTACACCTTCCAACTTATACCTTCCCCTCCTACACCTTCCAACTTATACCTTCCCCTTCTATACCTTCCCTTCCTATACCTTCCCGTCCTATACCTTCCCGTCCTATACCTTCAAAATGATACCGTCCCCTTCTATACCTTTCCATCCTATGCTGTCCCCTCCTACACCTTCCAACTTATACCTTCCTTTCCTATACCTTCCCTTCCTATACCTTCCCTTCCTATACCTTCCCTTCCTATACCTTCCCGTCCTATACCTTCCCGTCCTATACCTTCCCGTCCTATACCTTCCCGTCCTATACCTTCCCGTCCTATACCTTCCCGTCCTATACCTTCAAAATGATACTGTCCCCTTCTATACCTTTCCATCCTATGCTGTCCCCTCCTACACCTTCCAACTTATACCTTCCCTTCCTATACCTTCCCTTCCTATACCTTCCCTTCCTATACCTTCCTGTCCTATACCTTCCCTTCCTATACCTTCCCTTCCTATACCTTCCCGTCCTATACCTTCCCATCCTATACCTTCCCGTCCTATACCTTCCCGCCCTATACCTTCCCGTCCTATACCTTCAAAATGATACTGTCCCCTTCTATACCTTTCCATCCTATGCCGTCCCCTCCTATACCTTCCAACTTATACCTCCCCCTTCTATACCTTTCCTTCCTATACCTTCTCCTTTTATACCTTCCAACTTATACCTTCCTCTTCTATGCCTTCCCTGCCTATACCTTCATACCCCATACCTGCCCTTTCTTTTATCAGCTGATAGACACTATATTACCAAAAGTATTGGGACACCTGCCTTTACACGCACATGAACTTTAATGGCATCCCAGTCTTAGTCCGTAGGGTTCAATATTGAGTTGGCCCACCCTTTACAGCTATAACAGCTTCAACTCTTCTGGGAAGGCCGTCCACAAGGTTTAGGAGTGTGTCTATGGGAATGTTTGACCATTCTTCCAGAAGAGCATTTGCGAGGTCAGGCGCTGATGTTGGACGAGAAGGCCTGGCTCGTAGTTTCCGCTCTAATTCATGCATAAGGGGTTCTATCCTAATCCAAATAATTTGGACCAGTGCACAAAGCAAGGTCCATAAAGACATGGATGAGCAAGTTTGGGGTGAAGGAACTTGAGTCCTGACCGCAACCCGATAGAACAAAATGTGTTCAATTGGGTTGCAGTCAAGTTCCTTCACCCCAAACTCTCTCATCCATGTCTTTATGGACCTTGCTTTGTGCACTGGTCCAAATCATTTTGATTAGGATAGAACCCCTTTTGCATGAATTAGATAGGAGACTGCGAGCCAGGCCTTCTTGTCCACCATCAATACCTGACCTCACAAATACGCTTCTGGAAGAATGGTCAAACATTCCCATAGACACACTCCTAAACCTTGTGGACGGCCTTCCCAAATTCGGACAGCTAAATTCCGATGGAGCATACACATGGTCGCATTTTCCGATGAAAAGCTCTCATCGGTCTTTTTCTGTCCGGAAATTCCGATCGTGTGTACATAAGGGTGCAGTGCATAGTGGAAGTCCACTCCCGGTGGACTTTCTGTTCATCGGTCCCTAGTTATCTGTTGCTTTTTGGTAATTTTTTAATTTTGCCCTCGGAAAGGCCGACACATTTAACCCTCTTCTTACTTCTCTCTGTCCCAGCTCTGGTTGACTGACCCTTTAAACAAGCCATCTACAGTTTCGGCGTAATTCAATTGAACAACATCCGCACAGTAATTGTTCTTGAAAGTCTTGGCCCGCAAAAGTCTTTTCTCCAAAACCATTTTCGGGCGGTACAACGTGTTATTTTTGTATCTCATTTCCCACCCATAACGTTATCTGACAAGCGAGATCTGTAACGCGTGACAAAGGAATGAGGGCCAAGGCTTTGAATCTCTCCGCAGCCGGTCTGGATTGAGATCCTGATGAAGATCCCCCCAAGGTGTTTTCACTTCTGTCTTTCGAGTGGCTTGAGTTAGAAGCCAAATTATTATTTTTTTTTCCTCTGTCGGACGCAAAATATGATCCTTCCATTATACGTCAGGGCTCGTCCCTGCCTTCAGATGATTGGTTGGCATTATTGCCGCTGTGGGCTAAAGAATGGCAAAGCCATTAACTCCATAAATACTTGGCGTGGGAGACTATGGAAGCTCTTCAAAAGGCTTTCCACCACGTTTATTGAGTCCTGCAGCCCCGACTGAGTGCCAAATATTAATGCGTAGAGAAAGGGTTATTTCTAGTACATCGGCCCCCGACTCACGCAGCCAGGCGATATAGATATAGATATATATATATATTGATTTATTTTTGCATACTTGTATGGGCGTTTTTACGTACAACTTTTACAGTATAAGATCAGAATTGGGTCTTTTTTGACCACCACAGCGACCTTTTTAATTGGAGCACCTGAAAAATATACCTATTTTAGGCACTCCCATTAAAGTCTTTGGGTGCAAAAATGCGCAATTCTGCCCCAAAGAAGCTTGTGTCCCGTTTTGAGCTTCAGGTGACAGGTCTGAATGGACCGTTGAGAATAATGGGATTCTTCATTTCAAGCAATGACACGCTTTGGGTTAACTCTTGTAAATGGTCAGGTGTGAATGGGGACTTGATTTCAACTGGAGCTAATTACTGGGACCTGCTGGGACGCACCCGTCTAAATGTTCAGGTGTGAATGGGGACTTGATTTCGGCTCTACAAGAAAAAACACTGGAGCAAGGTGATAGGCCCCTTTCACACGGGCTTTCTGCCAGGCGGACTCTGCTCTCTGCTTTGCTCAGCGGGGGGGGGGGGGGGGGGGGGGGGTAGATCTGCTGATCCCGCTGAGCAGGCGGATGACAGGGCCATTCCCGCTGTCCTCTATGGGAGAGCAAATGAAAACGAACTGCCTGTCCATTTTCATCCGATCCAATCTGCCAGATGGATGGAAAACAGGGTTTCCATCCATCTGGATTTCACGGACAAGATCGGATATATATATATATATATATATATATATATATATATATACATATATATATACATATATATATATATATATATACACACACACACACACACACACAGTATATATATATATATATATATATATATATATATATATATATATATATATATATATATCTATATATATATCTATATATAGATATAGATATATATATATATATATACACATATATATATATACACACATACATATATATATATGCACACATACATATATATATATACACACCATGTATTAATAGTAAAACAAAAGCCATCCAAACACCGGCAAACAGTAAAAACCCAGTAACAAAATACCTAACTCAGTGACCTAACAGAATAATGCCCTGTACACACGGTCGGAAATTCCGACGGAAAAGGTCCGATCGGATCATATTGTCAGAAAACCCGACCGTGCGTGGGCTCTATCGGACTTTTTCCGTCGGAAATTCCGGCGGAAAAAAATTTAAGAGCAGGATGTAAAATTTTCCGACAAAAAAAATCCGATCTGACTTTTCCCGATCGTTTTTAGAGAATTCCGACGGACAAAGTGCCACGCATGCTCAGATCAAATTACGAGACCAGAGCTATCGGCTACTAGCCTCAACGTAGTCCCGTCGTACGCAACGAGGGTCTCCAAGTTCCGAGCGATCGGATTTTCCGGCAACTTTGTCCGGCCGTGTGTATGCAACACAAGTTTCGGCCAAAATCCGAGGGATTTTGTTGTCGGAATCTCCGACCGTGTGTACAAGGCATAACACAAATCCTACAGTAACTATCGAACTAACTATATACAAAACATACCAATGGGGGACACAAAAGCAAAAGTTAAACTGGAGGTTCAGGGAGGGGGCAAGAGGTGCATAGGAAAGGGGAACCAAAACTGGGATAAGGAACAACATGGTGTAGGAACAAGGCAGTAGGGTTCAGGGTAAAGGTACTAGGCAGAGAGCAAGATCAAAGAGCAGGAATGAGATAATGACTAGCAGTATCTGGCAGCAAGGTTGTAAGAGCAGCAGGGGGACTAAATACATTCCCAGCAGCCAGCACCAGGTGGAGCTGATTACTGGAATCTGCTGTCTGCTGGGAGACACCTGCCGGTGGACATTGGAACTACAAACTTCCCCTCTGGGAAGCATAGTGCCTCCAGCGGGTGATCCAAGTCCTGACAAAATCACTAAAACAAATCATTTAAGCACAGAGCTAAATCTGACTTATACGAGAACCAGTAAAACATTTTATGCTTTAACAGGTAAAAAAAAAAGCTTCCTTGGGGCTCATTCACACCATGTGGAATTGGGCAGCATTGGTCAATACAGGCCCAGCACAATAACAAACCCCCCCCCCCCCCCCCAAAAAAAAATGGTTCACACCAACTTTGGCATTGGTGTGCCCTTGGAGAAAACAGGACATGCTCCATTAAAACACAGAGTGAGTGACTTATAATGGGGCATAATGTGCTGCAATGCAAAGTGTGGAACAATAGGTATTATTTTGTATTTTAGGAAATCTTTTTTTTTTTCTGTATCTTTGTGTTAATCTTTTTGATGATGTCATTTTTGTGTTTTTAGATGTTACTCTTTTATAGGACCGACCATCTCTTGTATATGTGGTTAGGTGTGAGTCCTGAATAAGCGATTTATTTGGAAATGCGTTGTTCCTTCGATGCCATATAATGTATTTTTGCATATTCTGAATGGTTTCTGTGTGATCTGTAATACCTTACTAGGAAGTTCTGCATATACTGAAAGTATTCTATGTTTTAATTTAGCCATAATTGTTAGCTGGTCAAGTTTATTTTTTTGATAGCCTATTTAATGACAAAAATATAGATGTGATTTTCTTTTTATGTGATTTCTATATTTTTTTTTTTAATATGTGGTTAAACCATAGGTGCACCCAGCGGTGCTTTATTTCGTAATCAACAGTGGGGTCACCTCCCTTGTTAAATATGTTATAAATGAGTGAGGGGGATCACATGACGTGGATGCCCCAGATGATGTCCTATGAGATAAAACGCATTGGGCCGAACCTACGCACGCGATACTGCCACGCTATTTGGATATGCGGGCAGAATCGTTACAATTCTGCCTGCGGTCCCAAATCACCAGATGTGAACAGGGAGTGCTAGTGGGAGGTAGGTAGGGAGTAGAACCAAGCGTTGTTGCTTGGAGGCAGGTAGGGTTGAAGACTAGGGGTTATTTTTGAAGGGGAGAGTCCACCCCTACACCTATTTTCTGAGAGAAAAAAAGCCCTGGTTAGAGTTATATGGTAACAAAGTCACACAAAGTCTCTCTCCTTGCAATTTTTCTTATTCAATGTACACTGCATGGCGCATGCACCATTTCATGTAAATCTCATCTTATCTTGGCATGCTGGCTAGATGCCAAACAATGTAACTCCTTTGCAAATGCCTGGCCACCCAATGGCCGAAGGATTCATCAAGTTAGCTTTGAAGGAGCAGTGACTGTTGGCTGGACTGGATGGAGGAGGGCTTTGGGTGTAAGTGTACCTAAGTATGGAAGCATGTTGCACATGTTTGCATACTATGGTGCATTAGGATGGCTTTAGTCCCTCTTTAATGATGCTCCTCATCCATTATGACAACCACCATATCTAAAATGGACCAACACACCTAGGATATGTCTATGAGTTAACCAACCAACAGTAAACTGTTGTGGTGCACCCTGACAGGTGACGTGGGTTTTCATGAGCAGTGGTGGGCCAATGGCATCAGTTCATGGCCCTGAAGATCACCCCACAAAGGGGTTGCTGGGACAGAAGGTTTACGGTACAGAGACTGTTGTAGACAAGAGAGTATTCCAGTTCAGGCGGAGGTCATGGTAGACGGCAAACAGGAGAGTAGTCAGGTCCAGGCAGAGGTCACGGCAGGTGGCAAGCATGAGAGTAGTCAGGTCGAGGCAGAGTTTGTAGCAGGTGGCAAGCAAGAGAGTAGGAAGGGTCCAGGCAGGGGCCATGGCAGGCAAAAAGCAGGAGATTAGGCAGGTCAAGGTAAAGGCCATGGCAAGTGTCAGACATGAGGGTAGTCAGGTTAAGGCAAGAAAGAGAGTAGTCAGGCCCAGGTAGGGGTCATGGCAGACAGCAGACAAGAGAGCAGTGAGGTCCAGGCAGGGATCATGGCAGGTAGCAGGCATGACAATAGTCAAGCGGAGGCAAAGTTTGTGTCAAGTGCCAGTAAGAGAGTAGTCAGGTCCAAGCAGGGGTCATGGCAGGCAACAAACAGGAGATTAGTCAGGTCCAGGACGAGGTTATGTCAGGTGACAAGCATGAGAGTAGTCAGGCCGAGGCAGAGTTTGTGGTAGGTGGCAAGCAAGAGAGTAGGCAGGTCCAGGCAGGGGCCATGGCAGGCAGAAAACAGGAGATTAGTCAGGTCAAAGTAGAGGTCATGGCAAGTGTCAGACATGATAGTAGTCATGTTGAGGCAAACTTTATGGAAGGGAGCAAGCAAAAGAGTAGTCAGGTCCAGGCAGGGGTCATGACAGACAGCAGGCAAGAGAGCAGTGAGGTCCAGGCAGGGATTATGGCAGGTAGCAGGCATGAGAATAGTCAGACGGAGGCAAAGTTTGTGTCAAGTGGCCAGTAAGAGAGTAGTCAGGTCCAAGCAGGGGTCATGGCAGGCAACAAACAGGAGATTAGTCAGGTCCAGGACGAGGTTATGTCAGATGACAAGCATGAAAGTAGTCAGGTTGAGGCAAAGTTGGTGTCTGGTGGCAAGAAAGAGAGTAGTCAGGTCCAGGTAGGTGTCATGGCAGGCAACAAAGAGGAGATTAATCAGGTCCAGGCACAGGTCATGGCAGGTGGCAGGCATGAGAGTAGTCAGGTTTGGGCGGAGTTTGTGGCAGGTACCAAGCAAGATAATAGTCAGGTTCATGTAGGGGTCATGGCAGGCAGCAGGTAAGAGAGTGGTCAGGTCCAGGCAGGGGTCATAGCAGGTGGCAAGAATGAGAGTAGACGGGTCAGGGCAAGGGTTGTGGCAGGCAGGAGAGTAGTCAGGTCCAGGAAGCGGTGGAGGCAGGTGGCACACAAGAGAGTAGCCATATCAGTCCAGGTCAGCAACAAACAGGCAACTGGCAAACAAATCACCAACCACTTTAAAGTCTGGAGTGTCAATATCCTACTGGTCAGAGGGCAAGCACAGTATCATTACTGAGAGCTCTGGATGTTCTAGCAGGGATCCTATGAGGAATCCAGGAGGACCCACAGGGATCCCATGAGGAATCCTGGAGGACGCACAGGGATCCCATGAGGTAGCCTAAAGGACGCAGAGGGATCCCATGAGGTAGCCTGGAGGATGCAGAGGGATCCCATGAGGAAGCCTGGAGGACCCACAGGGACCCCATGAGGAATCCTGGAGGACCCACACGGATTCCACGAAGAATCCTTAAAGTACTGTAACAAGAAACCTTCCCTCGATTATCCAGCATTACCTAATGCTTTCAATTTGTCTTACTTGCTGTCTCAATGACACCATGCATAACCCCGGTGGTTGTCACCTGGACAGAAAGAAATAAACTCTTCCAGATAAAGACTGCAATAATAACTTGAAGGTTGGACCACTCTAGCCAGTGCCAGTGCAGACTTTTGTCTTGCCTTCACACAAAATTAGAATGATATTCGCATTGGAGCCATTGGTTAGTCATAGGATGGCAGTGAATGGCACCCCTATGAAAATTGCATGCATGTAGTGAAAAACCTTCATCTAGAGCAGTGGTCATCAACTCCTGTCCTCAGGGCCCACTATCAGGCCAGGTTTTATGTATCACCTTGGGGGAGATGCAGACTAGAATCCTGCAATCACTGAGCAGCAAATGATATTACCTGTGATGTATTTCAGTTATCTTGCAAACCTGGCCTGTTAGTGGATCCCGAGGACAGGGGTTGATGACCACTGATCTAGAGGACCTCCTGTCCCGCATAACATTGTATATATGTGTCCAGCATACAAAGAGTTTGAAGAATCAGGACTCATTGTTTTAGCTTCCAAAATTCTAATTTCTTCCACTTAAACTTCCAGCGCAATGAAAATCAAAGTCATAGATTACCATTAAAGTTCTTCTACCGTCTGCCAAACCCAATTATCACCTGGAACAGACTAATAAGCAGACGGCTTCCATTGAGCTACGTGAAGGCTGAGCCTCGTTCCGCCAATTCTACTTCTGTACGGTGGAAGAAAAATGAACCGAATGTTCAACAGCCAAGTGAAAAATGGGAGAGAAAGTTAAACTGTATCAAAAACATATTAGACTTTTTTCCCAGGTGCTTGTTCATTTCGCCAAGATATATATATTTTAAAATGAGTTTATTGGTCGCTAACTGCGATTTCTTACCCAATTCTGTATCTACAATTGGCGTCAGTCTTGCTGTTATGTGTCGGAAGTACTATCAAGTTGTGTTTCTCAATGGCATGTTCAAACTTTCTGTTTCTAGCCACCTCGTTGTCCTCTTCTTTTTTTTTTTTTTCCCCCCCCCTTTAACTTTTTGTTTTATTACTTGCTTTGACAGGGAAGGGATACAAGAAAATAACAGCACATGTAGCCATCCCTATGAGCAAAGGCTACACAATTATAATAACCTACAGTATATCTAAAGCAAATATATTGCAGATTACCTGTCCTTACATGTGGTAGCTGCATGAGTTTTCCTTTTTTTGGGGCTTTTTTTTCCCTTTATTTTCACCTGGTCATCTTTCCAGTAACACACTTCCTGTCCAATGCTACATTGTAAAATCATAATTAGAAACCGTCATAATAAGGGTTTCTTTGTAAGACCCATTATAACTCATTGTAAGTCATACTGTACTTTACCGGCGGTGACGTAATTGACGTGGGGAGATCCAGGGATCTCCGACTTTTGGTCTGTTCCACTCTAATGCAGCGTTTGATTGGCAGGCCAGGAGATTCCAGGTCTGTCCCATCCACCATGACCTCCGCCATGATTGGCATGCCCACAGTCCAGCCTACATTCATGCCCATTGAAAGCTGTATTTCCCACTGCATGATGGGAATAGCACTTTGTTCCAGTGGAGCCGCGGAGTGAAAGAAAATTATGTGGGCACGTCACTGATTCCTCCGGGTGCTTGGGCACAGGTCGATATATATATATATATTATATATAGATATATATATTATATATGTAAAAGGGTACCACCGGTCCCCCTGTATAAGCCCCAGGCCAGCAGGGGGGCCCAGGCAGCATGGTAAATCAGATGGGGGCAGGGTGAGTGATTGGCACAGCAGGGGGGCTTCTCCTCCCTCTCCCTCCCCTGGCTTACAGCTGCTGCAGAGAGAGCTATTTAGGGGAACAGATTCTGCCCCTCCCCGCTGCACCGATCACCATATGTTTCCCATTGTTTCCCATTGCTGCCCAGGCCCTCCCTGTGTGTCACCCTACCCCCCCTCCCAGTGCTGTCAGATTCCCCACACCTCCCCATCAGTAGCTGCAAGCACACAATAGCACTGTATAGACTGTTGGTGCTATATGCTGTAGCTCCTGTATAATAATAATATTATTTATTATTATTATTGCTATTATTATTAATAAAACGGCCCTGACAGGGAGGTAATACAAGGCAATAACAGCACACATAGCCATCCCTGAGAGCAATGGCTGCACAATTCTAATAAATTAAGGTTTGATTAAAGCAAATATATTACAGATTACAAGTTTTTTTTTTTCGTTTTTTTTTTTTTTTTTTTATGTTGTTGGGTGCAAGAGTTTTCATTTTTTTTTTTTTAAGATTGTTTCCTTTATTTTCACCTAGTCAGTCTATCACCTAAAGCTTGGCTGATACATTTAGACTGCAAGCCTCTCGTGAGCAGGGCCTTTCTAAACCTCCTTCTGAATTGTATATTAGCTTTGCTGTCTCCCTTCATATTGTAAAGTGCTGCACAAATTGTTGGCACTTTATAAATCCTGTATGATAATAAAATTATATCTGCCGGGGACGGGGAGGGAATACAAGAAAATAACAATACACGTAGCCATCCCCGAAAGCAAAGACTGCACAAACTGATGGCTGTATATAAATCCTGAATAATAATAATAATAATAATAATAATAATGGGGATTATTTACGAAAGGCAAATCCATTTTGCACTACAAGTGCAAACTACAAGTGCAAAGCCCATTTGAAATTGCACTCTAAGTGCACTTGGAAGTGCAGTCGCTGTAAATCTGAGGGGAAGATCTGAAATGAGTGGAAGCTCTGCTGATTTTATTCAATCATGTGCAAGCTAAAATTCTGTTTTTTATTTTCTTTGCATGCCCCCCCTCGGATCTACAGTGACTGCACTTCCAAGTGCACTTTCAGTGTAATTTCAAGTGCACCTTGTACTTGTAGTGCAAAGTGGATTTGCCTTCAGTAAAACCCCTCAATGTCCACTGTGTCAGGGAGGAAATACTAATACAGTAACAGCACACATGTCCATCCCTGAGAGCAAAGGCACAAATATATTAACCTAAAGTATATCTAAAGCAAGGGAAGGGTCCGATAAATATAACACATTTACCAGCCCCTTCCTTTTCTGAATGAACACAATGAGTGATCGCTACTGATCACTCACTGTTTTCATTTGTAACTGAGGCATAGTGAACCGTGTTTATATGAGGATGGAGAGGGGGCTGTCAGGTTGGCTGTATGGGGTCCCCATGGTTTCTAACAGCAGCCCTACCTTGGCATAGCTTTGTTTTCTCTTTAAAATTGATGATGCCAGTTTACTGAGGAAATTGACTCAAAAACTTAAAAACCATAAAAAATAAATAAATATATATATATATATATATATATATATATATATATATATATATATATATATATATAGATAGATAGATAGATAGATAGATAGATAGATCTATATCTATATCTATATATATATGTATATATATATATATATATATATCTGTTGATAGGGTCCCTTTAAGACATTCACTTATGTGAAAAGTGGCCATTGCACTCACAAATGGAGGAGTGCCAAGGCCCCTACAAACATAAAGTGAACCCGCCATGATAACGCAACGCATATGGTGCCCTAATATACTTTCCAGGGGCCTGAAGAAGTCGGGGGATGAGTGGGGGGTGGGGGGGAGGGGTCAGGTGAAGATCAGAGCGCGGAGGGAGCGGTAACGCTTAGTCACACCGCTCTGGGTCAAATTCTTTATGCGCCCAATACCAGAAACATTCCCAGCACTCTACATGCTAATGAGATGCAAACGCTCACCATATTCCGCATCCAGTTGTCACGGTCGGCGTTTAATCCCTTCCTGGTGTAGAGTGCAAGCCCTTGGGCTAACAGGGAAATGTAAAGGAAAACTCTGGATTGCATCAATGCCACCGGGAAATGGAAATGATCCGAGGTTGTGTGCAAATAAATTCAAACGAGAAAGCGCTGACTGCACATAGAATCTCTAATAAAAGAAAGAGACAGGAGGAGTTCACCAGAGAATCAACCTCATTGTTGGCAATGGCTAGTTTGTTGTTCAGAACCAACAGTGATCAAGCTAAGAAGAGATTTTTTTTAAGGATTTCCTTGGTCTGCACACCTGCCTTGCCCATTATGAGGGGTTCCCACCATCCCTGTGCTGAGTGCCCGGGTCTGTACACCTGCTGTGCCCATTATAAGGGGTTCCCACCATCCCCGTGCGGAGTGCCCGGGTCTGCACACCTGCTGTGCCCATTATGAGGGGTTCCCACCATCCCTGTGCTGAGTTCCCTGGTCTGCACACCTGCTGTGCCCATTATGAGGGGTTCCCACCATCCCTGTGCTGAGTGCCCGGGTCTGTACACCTGCTGTGCCCATTATAAGGGGTTCCCACCATCCCCGTGCGGAGTGCCCGGGTCTGCACACCTGCTGTGCCCATTATGAGGGGTTCCCACCATCCCTGTGCTGAGTTCCCGGGTCTGCACACCTGCTGTGCCCATTATAAGGGGTTCCCACCATCCCTGTGCTGAGTTCCCAGGTCTGCACACCTGCTGTGCCCATTATGAGGGGTTCCCACCATCCTTGTGCTGAGTTCCCAGGTCTGTACACCTGCTGTGCCCATCATGAGGGGTCCCCACCATCCCTGTGCTGAGTTCCCAGGTCTATATACCGGCGGTGCCCATTATGAGGCGTTCCCACCATCCCTGTGCTGAGTGCCCGGGTCTATACACCTGCTGTGCCCATTATGAGAGGTTCCCACCATCCCTGTGCTGAGTGCCCAGGTCTATACACCCGCTGTGCCCATTATGAGAGGTTCCCACCATCCCTGTGCTGAGTTCCCAGGTCTATACACCCGCTGTGCCCATTATGAGGGGTTTCCACCATCCCTGTGCTGAGTGCCCAGGTCTGAACACCTGCTGTGCCCAATATGAGGGGTTCCCACTACCCCTGTGCTGAGTTCCTGGCTCAGCCTACAACTAAAATATAGGTTTTTGGTAAATTGAGAATTTCATTTTTTATTTATTCCTACCAAGTGCCCCGTGTTTTCTCATTGATCTTATTAGAGGGGGGGGGGAGTTTTGTTTTGTTTTAAACCGGTTACAGTGCTTGTCAGGTGATCGTCATCCACTGACAGTGATCACCAGCTGGAGGTCAGTGCGTTCCTCTCCAAGGACCTTCACTGTGTCTGTGCCAGGTACAAAGACCCTGGCCATCGCCCATGTACTCATCACATGGACAGGCATTACTGCACTCCTCATATTCCTCCGCCACCAATTCTATTCCTCACTCACACCGGAGGCGGACATTATTATTATTATTATTATTATTATTATTATACATTGGGCTTTATATCAGTTGGAAGACTGGAAGACTGGAAGACTGGAGAAGAAATGTAGCAGTTTAGCAGAACATACAGGAAGTCTCATTTCTTATAGAGGTATCTTCGATCATTGATGTGACTATTATATGATTATTATTGTTGCTCTGTGTCAGTACATGACTCTGGACATCGTTACATTGTTCACCAATTGTTATAATGTCCAAATATACCTGTACCAGGGATCCTTCAAGCCAAACCCGGACACTTTAGCAGCCTGTGCCCCAAAGAGTAGTAATGTGGGGTGCGCATTGCGTGCTGGGGTGAACAGCAACTGTGGCCAATTTCCTATTGGCATCATCACCCTGCCCCCCCAATGATGCCAAACCTACCCCCAGCCAGCCACATGCAGCTCCTAGGTGGCAACAGATTTGTGTGTAACTATCTTGGTTACTTGAGGAGCCACAGCCCGGTCTGAACAATGTGTCCGGGTTTCAGTCCACCTGAAATCCATATGCATGATTCAAAGCCCGAACTGTCCGGGTGAATCCTGGACAGGTGGCAACCCTACTGTACAGTCTTACAAACACAATTTTTTGGGAAAAAAAAAATACTTTTTTAAATTTAAAAATAGGAAAACAGTAAAGTTAGCCCAATTTGTTTCTATATTGTGAAAGATAATGTTGCGCCTAGTAAATTGATACCCAACATGTCACGCTTCAAAATGGCGCCCGCTCGTGGAATGGCGACAAACTTTGGCACTTAAAAATCTCCATAGGTGACGTTTACATTTTTCTACAGCTTGCCAGTTACAGAGGGAGTCTAGGGCTACAATTATTGCTCTCATTCTAATGATCGCGGCGATACCTCACATGTGTGGTTTGAACACCGTTTTCATATGTGGACGCGACTTACGTATGCGCTCGCTTCTGCACACGAGCTCGGCGGGACAGGGGCGCTTTAAATAATTTTTTTCTCATTTATTTTACTTCTTATGTTTTATTTTGACACTGTCCTTTAAAAAAAAAAAAAAAAAAAAAAAAATTTGGATCACTTTTATTTTTCTATTACCAGGAATGTAAACGTCCCTGGTAACAGAAAAAGAAGCATGACAGGACCTCTTAAATATGAGATCTGGGGGGTCAAAAATGCTTCAGATCTCATATTTACACTTGAAAGCAAAAGAAAAAAAAAATGTCATTATTTTATTTTATTTTTTTAGTAGTGACGTATAATGACGGCAGGTGGCCCCGGAAGAGGTTTTAATAATAACATAGAATAATACTAACAGTAATAATAATGGCACTACTACTAATAATAATGATAATAATAATAATAATAATACTAACACTAGTAATAAAGATAATTACACTGCTAATATTAATAACAATTAAAAAAAAATATAGGATTGCTAATGCTAACAGTCATAATAATGATACTACTACTACTACTACTACTAATATTATTAATAATGATAATACTAATACTAACGCTAATAAAAAAAGATAACAATACTTATAATAATAATATTTATAATAATAATAACAAAAATAATAATAATAATAAATAGTATTACTTATGCTAACAATAATAATAATTATCACAATACTACTACTATTACTACAAATAGCATTATTAATAATAATAATAATAATAATAATATTTATTATTCATCAAATCATTCTCTGCAGCTATTACCTTTTGTACCACCACCCCCTCCCTTTAGAATGTAAGCTCTATGAGCCGGGCCCTCCTGTACCTTTTGTATTGTACTGTAATTGTGTTGTCCCCCCTATACATTGTAAAGCGCTGCGTAAACTGTTGGCGCTATATAAATCGTGCATAATAATAATAATAATAAAAATAATAATAATAATAACAATAATAATATGGATACTACTACTACTGCAACTACCAATAATAAAAATAATAATAATAAATAGTATTACTTACGCTAACAATAATAATAATTATCATAATACTGCTACTATTACTACGACTAGCACTAATAATAATCTATTAGATTGTAAGCTCTTCTGAGCAGGGCCCTCTTAATCCTCTTGTATTTTATTGTATTGTAACTGTATTGTCTCCTTTTATATTGTAAAGCGCTGCATAAATTGTTGGCGCTATATAAATCCTGTATAATAATAATAATAATATTAATGTAAATAATAATACTAGCAGTAAATATAATGACACTAATAATAATAATAATGATAATAATAATACTAACATTAATAATAAAGACAATTATTCTACTACTATTATTATTATTATTATTATTATTATTATTATTATTATTAATAATAAGAGCAATTATAGTATTGCTAATGCTAATAATGATATTACTACTACTATTACTACTAATATTATTAATAATGATAATATTAATACTAACGCTAATAATAAAGATACTTATACTTCTAATAATAACAATAATAATAATAATATTTATAATAATAATAAAAATAATAATCTGGATACTACTACTACTACTATTACTACTACTACTACTACTACTAATAATAATAAATAGCATTACTTATGCTAACAATAATAATAATGATCACAATACTACTACTATTACTACGACTAGCAGTAATAATAATAATAATATGAATGTAAATATTAATACTAGCAGTAAATATAATGACACTACTACTAATAATAATGATAATAATAATACTAACACTAATAATAAAGATAATTCTTCTACTACTACTAATATTATTATTAATAATAAGAGCAATTATAGTATTGTTAGTGCTAACAGTAATAATAATGATACTATTACCACTAATATTAATTATAATGATAATAATAATAATACTAACACTAATAACAAAGATAATGATACTACTGCTACTAATAATAATACTAATATTATAATAATAACAGTAATAATAAGGATACTGCTATTACTACTATTAATAATGCTAACAGTAACAATAAAGATAATGATACTACTACTAATTATAATAATACTCATTAAAAAATAGTATTACTTATGCTAGCAATAATAATTATAACAATATTACTACTATTAGTACTAGTGCCCTCAAATATATATAAAATATATATATATATATATATTAGTACTACTACTATTACTACACTAGCACTAATAATAATATTAATAATAATAATACTAACCGTAGTAATAGTAATACTACTACTATTAATAATATTAATTGTAATAATAATACTAACCGTAGTAATAGTAATACTACTACTACTACTAATAGAATAAAGTCAGATAATAATTTATATAAGTGTGGCAGGTGAAGGCCGGCGGTGGAAAGGTTAACAATCTCCTGTGATTGGACAATGGGCGGTGTGAGGGTCCTGGGAGGACCACCCATGGCTGTGGGTTTGGGGGGAGTCGGGGGGCCTCTGATCCGGTGTGAAGGGAAGGAGAGGAGTAAAGCTCATAAACACTTTTACACTGGAAGTGAGAATTAGGAGAACGCATACAAAGTATTTTTATGGAGCGGGTGTGAGACTGAGAGAATGTAGTAAACTTCCCCCGGGCCGCGCGCTCCACTACCGGGCTTTCCACACGTCGGAGCGCTCCTCGGACATCTCTACATCAACTCTTCCCAATGGGGACAGTCCGGGATTCATGACCATTGATGGACGCAGACGGGGGATCGATCGTACTACGATCATCTCTGTGCCCCGCCCTATTCTACCAGCATTGCCCGCCATGGAGGATGGGGGATGGTACCTTGAACCCCCTCCTATTAATAATACAATGATAGGAAATATCAATGTGATAGGAAGAGACGATCCCACCGACCAATGGAAACTTATTACATTTTATTCTCGGGTTTAGATCTTTTATATCTGATCTCCGGGCCTTCCCATCAGTCTTGCACAGGTGTAGCGGCTCCTCTCCTGGACTGCAATGTCTTCCTCTGATTTCCCCGCACACTGCGAGCTTCTCACAACGTGCATTAGAATCTGCAGCAAGTCAGATAGAGCCCCGCCCTCATTTCCCGGCTGGTAGACGTCCAGCATCATCTATCACTTTCTTCCCCAGCCTGACTGCCCCTGGCCCCGCCCCCTTTCCTTCATTGGCTTTCAGTTCTTTCATTGATCGATCTCCAGCATAACATGTGGGCGTTACCGATGTAAACGCAGCCACACCCACTCCTCCAGACTGACACTGACCCACCCATCAACACATGATGATATTTGCATAACTCCTCCCAAGAGCCCACCCACTGCTTGCATCAGGACAGAGGGCGGGGTAATGAGATGTTTTCAGGACAGCCCCTCCCACCAGGCCCCTCCCACCAGGCCCCTCCCACCAGCCATGCATTTTATAGAGAAGCACAAAAGATCTAATGATGACATCAGGCAGGTTAATTGGCTTCTGTCCAAAATTGGCCCTAGGATATGAATGGGGACCTTGGATTGTGGGCTCCTTGAGGGTAGGGACCAATGAGAGTGTGTAATGTACAGGGATAGGGACAATTGTAGATGCTCAGGTTGAACTGGATGGACTGGTGTCTTTATTCAACCTTACTAACTATGAAACTATGAAATCACTGGGTCTAAAACAGGGGTGCCCAACCTTTTGAAGACCGAGGGCCACTTAAACGACTTGGTAATCGGTCGCGGGCCACAATGAGCGGAGCGGGTGGATGGAATGTCCGTGTCCGCTCTGCATTTACAGAGCGGACACAGACGCAGCCCACGATACTTTTTGGCAGATTGTATTGGAGGTAGAACACAAGTCGGCTTATGTCCGCCACTACTTAGAGGTGAATAGAAGGTCCAATTGGTTGGACTGACCATGTGAAAGGAGTCCAAGGCTGCTTTCACACTGATGTGCTGCGGTTTACCCGCACAACGTGGGCAATGCAGTGTATCTTTGGCTTTCCTGCAGTTTGCAATAGACTCCTATTATATGCACTTTCAGAAAGCTCATCAAACTCGCAGGTAATAAAAGAAGTCTATGGCTCAGTGCAGGTAACCTGCTCTGCACCTGCGGATCAGTTTGAAAGCAGCCCAGTAACCACTGCAGAACAGATATACTCATATATACACTGTGATTATAGTAATAAACGGACCTTTAATAACAGTATTCTTTCTATTCTATCCCAGAGCAGGAGGTCGCGGGCCACATCAGATGGCTCTGCGGGCCACATGTGGCCCCCGGGCCACTGGTTGGGCACCCCTGGTCTAAAATAAAAGAGGTAATAAAAAAATAAAAAAAGATTTATAAAAAAAAAAAAAAAGCAATCCCCAGCACATAAAGCTTTAAGGATTAATGAGGGAAATCCTCTCTTAGCCCTTGTACACACGGTCGGAGATTCCGACAACCAAATCCGTTGGATTTTGTCCGAAACTGTTGCATACACACGGTCGGACGAAGTTGTCAGAAAATCCGATCGTTCAGAACGTGATGACGTAATTTCGTTACGATGGGACTACATTCAGGCTAGTAGCCAATAGCTTTGATGTAGGAATTTGATCTGAGCATGCGTGGCACTTTGTCCGATCGGAATTCTCTACACATGATCGGAGTGTGTCCGATCGGAGCATTTTGTCGGAAAATATTTCCGGCAAGTTGGAAAATTTGGTCCGACGGATATTCCGATGGAAACAGTCCAATGCAGACCACACACAGTCGGAATATCCGACAAAACGGTCCGATAGGACACATTCCATTGGAATCTCCGACCGTGTGTACAAGGGCTTAGAAAGTTGTCGTCAGAAATTACCCTATTGCAGGATTTCCCATTCTGGGGGAAACATTTCCGATTTCGCTTTAAAGCTGAAGTTCAGCACTATACATATATATATATATATATATATATATATATATATATATAAATAAAAAATAAACTTTCTATCAAACAAAGATACACTTTAGTTTGGGATTCAAGTAGTAATTATTACTTTTTCAAGCATGATAAATACATTTTTCAAATGTGAGCACATACAGGAAATTCTATTTTTTTAATAACAAGTAATCACAGATTGACTTTGCAACACAGCGAAAAAAAAAAAAAAAAGAAGATAAAAAAAAAAGATTATTAATATATCATATAAAAATGATTATTAATATATATATATGTATATAATAATATATTAATATATTATATATAACAATATTATTAATATATATATATATATATATATATATATATATATATATATATATATAAAATAATATTAATCATATTTTATATATCTATATAAAATATATATATATATATATATATATATATATATATATATATATATATTTATATATAATATTATTATTATTATATTTATTATCAATATTATTATTAATATTATATATATAATAGGTTTTGTTACTTCTTCACTCTGTGAATAGACAGTGAAAAGAAATGGGTGGGCTGATCTCGCCGCTCTCCTCCTGTCAGCATGCCCCTACCACTGAATCACGTCTTATTGGCACCTTGTGCTACTTCTCTCTTCTCTAGGCTGAGCTCTACTGTACAGGGGGCCTCTATAGATTGGTGATAAGTCAAATCCAGATACTTAAACGGATTGCATTTAAATTAATAAAAAAAAATAAAAAAAAAATAAAACGTTAGGTCTTGTCACTTCTCCACCCTGTGATTGGACAGTGAAGGGAAAAGTGGGAGAATGGTGAGCTGATCTCACTGCCCTGTCCTCCTATCAGCATGCTCCCTGCACTGAAACACACATGACTGACTCCTTGTACTACTTCTCTCTAGAGTCTCTGAGTCTGAGCTCTGCTGTACGGGGCTGCAAGTCTTATTCAGATGCTTACACTACTTGTGTTCAAATATATATCTATATATATATATATATATATTATATATATATATATATATATATATATATATATATATATATATATATATATATATATATATATTGTTAGTGATGTAATACAGAACACAGTAATGATATAATAGTAATAATAATAATAAAAATAATAAAATACTACTGCTAATACTACAACTAATAATGATGATAATAATACTAATAATAATAAAGCAAAAAAATAAATAAAAAATACTTAAATAATAATAATAATAATACAAAAGATAATAATAATATTGAAGTATTTTTTTTTTTTTTTTTTAGTTTTGGATACTATGAGAGGGATTGAACCCCTGTCAGTTTTTATTGCTGTCTGTGCCCCCGTTTGCCCTGTTTACCATTATCATTGATAGCGAAAGTGAAAGAAAATCCCAAATTTAGGGTTGTTCCCAGAAAAGTAACAGAGGGGAACTCTGTCCTGTTTATCATTATCATTGAAAATGAAATTATCTACTAGATTACGGAAATGTTATCCGGTTGTCTTCCCCTTTTTTTTGTAGTTTTTCATCCTTCTCTGAATTGGAGCAATACGTTGTAACAGTTGTGCAGGCCAGGAGATGATCATTTACTTCTCTAGAAAAGTTCACTGTATAGTAATATTGAGATATGGAATGCAGTTTAACCTTACATTTTTAAAAATGTCTTGAACATTTTCAATATAAATCATTGAAACAGAAAATGAAAGTAAAAGAAAATCCCAAATTTTGAGGTTGTCCCTGATAAAGTAATAATAATAATGATAATAATGATAATAATAATAATAATAATAATAGTAAAATAATAATAGTACAAATAATAATAAAACTAAATAAATAATAATACTATAATAATAATAATAATAATAATAATATAAAAAAAAATAATAAAATAATAAGACATTATTATTATTATTATTATTATTGTTATTGTTATTATTATTATTATATAATTATTATTTAGTTTTTATTATTATTATTATTATTATTATTATTATTAACAATACTATAAATAATAATAATACTAAAAACTAAATAATAATAAAGTAAAGAGGCTGCTATTGAATGCTAGTTCTGTGGATGTTATCCTGGTCCACTGGCTTCAGTGGTGTCATAGAATTAAAAAATTGTAGGCGCGGCTAAAGAAACAAATTAATACAGCTCTGTGTTCTGTGTTACAACATTACATCATGGTTATTATTATTATTGAAGTATTTTTATTTAGTTTTTTATTTTATTTTTACTATTAGTATTAAGTATTTTTATGTAAAGTATTATAATTATTATTATTTAGTTTTTTTTATTATTATTATAATTATTATTATTCATACTATTAATAATATTAATAAAAACGAAATAATAATAATATTGAATACTAAATAATAATAATAAAAATAATAAAAACGAAATAATAATAATAATACTTACATAAAAATAATAATAATAGTAAAAAAAATAAAAAAAATAAAAATAAATAATAATACTTAAATAATAATAATAATAAAAACGAAATAACAATAATAATAATAATAATAATAAAAACAAAATAATAATAATAATACTTACATAAAAATAATAATAATAGTAAAAAAAAAAAAAAAAATGAAATAATACTTTATTAATAATAATAATAATAATAATAACAATGATGTAATGATGTAACACAGATTACAGAGCTGTATTAATTTGTGTCTTTTACATCGCCTTCAATTTTTGAATTCTATGACACCACTGAAGCCGGTGGACCAGGATGACATCCACAGAACTAGCATTCAATAGCAGCCTCAGTACTTTCTCACTATAGAAAGTACAGAAAAATGCATAAAAATAAACGATCGCAGGAAATCCGAAAGGTGCAATCATCTTTCCCCGCAGCAGTCAGCGGCTACATACCTTGTGTCAATAAACGTCACCCCCGGTATCCGTTCATGAACCGCGCACAGCTATCCACGTAAGTACCCAACGGGGAGGACGATTAAACAGCACCACAGCTGCCGAACTCTGCAGAAAGAAGGGAAAAAAAAAAAAGAATTAAGATTTGCACCTGGAGCAAAACCATTGTGGCCAATTCTCACATCTGATGCTCAACAAACAGCGGATGGCGGGAGCGCGCTCCTCCAGCACAGCGGGGTACCGGGGCGGGATGAGGAGCTACAGTACAAGAGTTTTCCTTGAAGGCTCGAGGTAACCATCCAGACATATGAGAGTGATCAGTCATCATTTATAGGAAGTATGAAAACACGAATCTTACCAACGCAGCATAACATTTCATGGCTACTTTCTGTATATACACCGCGTGATTAGAATGTTGCGGCTTGGAAGCAATCATCGTTCGATTGGAGGAAATAATTTAGAAATACAAATAGGATTCAACATGCCATGGCACAGGAAATGACTGAATGTTTTTGGGCAGATACAGAAATGAATAGGCCGTGGATAACCTTTATCACATATGGGACGACCTACTGTATTAAATCTGTAGGATCAGTTGGGGGGGGGGGGGTCCTGTGTTTTTGCAGCGTGAGGTTTGCAAGATTTCCCAACTCTACCAAAAACTAGAAAAAAAACAACTTCCGTTTATCCACCATAAAAACAGCGCTCCAGAAAACACACATGGGCAGTCAGGGCATCCGTTAATGGCTGTGATCTGAGCTGTCATTTAACAGCTCAGATCACAGCATGGTGTACAGAGCCAAACCAGAGTGGCTCTGTACCTTGTGATCACTGTGAACCAATCACAGCCTTCACAAGTGTAAGCACTGCCAGTGTTTATAAACATTCAGCCTACTCACGATCCAGTAAGGGTGCTGAAGGTTTTTACACAGAGCATGGTGTAGGATCGTTCGGGTCTTAACCACTTGCCCCCCATTAAAGTACATTCACTGCAAGTGGGCGGCACAGCCAGGCGTTGCCATATACCCCATGTACAACGTGGTGAACTTCCTGGTTTTGCAGCAGCCTCCGACCTGTGCTGTGACTGGACGCAGCACAAGTTTGTCAGCAGGTTACAGCCAATGGTTTTTGGCTGTATACCTGCTGATCAGCTGTGGCCAATCACAGCACAGAGTTCTACAAACACACAAAACACCAACGATCTGGCTGTTTCTTCTCCCTGAACTTAACCCTTAGTTCAGGGGGAAAAGGAAACCAGATCCTGTGGGTAAAATCAGCACACATTATTACACTTATTAGGCACACCGTTAACCCCTTGATTGCCCTCCCGATCACTCCTGTCACCCACCCAGCATCATTAGTACAGTGACAGTGTACAGTATTATCACTGATCACTGTATTTGTGTCACTGGCGACATCAGCGTCAGTTAGTGCTCCTCCCAGCCCATATCTGTTAGTGCCAGATTGGCCGCCACATTATCTCAGTCACATTATAAGTCATTGATCGCTGACATGTTGCAGAATGCATTATGGCCTAAATTTTATTTATTTTATTTTTTTGGATATGTTTTATAACAGAAAGTATAAAATATAATTTACACTAACATGACCATCAATGATTGTGTTTTTTTTTTTTTTTATGTAAAAGAAATTATTGATGAGCAATGCCATTTTTTTCTTCCTTTATACAGTAAAAAAAAAAAAACAAGAAAAAAACAAAAACAAAAAAAAACAGTGGTTATTAAATTATACCAAAAAAAAACAAAAAAACAAGCTCTATCAGTTTTGTATATTAAATTAATTTGGGTGCAAGTTGCAAGTGCAAATAATAGTGATAAATATATGAACCGGCGCTAAAAAAAATTAACTCAATATTGTGAAAACACAAAAAAAAAGAATGTAATGACATTAAATGTATTAGGCGAAAAATGTGTATAAAGAAATCACACCAAATATGTAAATAAGTGTCCATAAGAGCCCATTCACAGGGGCTAAAAAGGAAAAAATATAGGCGAAACAAGTCCAAAGGAAATAAATCATCCACGATTCACGAGGCACAGCAAACATGTAGAAGAAGGTGCTCTGGTCAGAGACCTAATTTGAACTTTTTGGCCTAAAAGCAAAAACACAATGTGTGGCGGAAAACTAACACTGCACATCACCTTGAACACCCCATCCCCACTGTGAAACATGGTGGTGGGGATGCTTTTCTTCAGCAGGGATAGGGAAGCCGGTCAGAGTTGATGGGAAGATGGATGGAGCCAAATACAAGACAATCTTATTCCCCCGTACACACGGGCGGAATTCGGTCGGAAAAACCATCCAAGATTTTTCCGACGGAATTCCGCTCAAGCTTGGCTTGCATACACACGGTCACACAAAAGTCCTCTGAACTTTCGACCGCCAAGAACGCGGTGGCGTACTACACTACGATGAGCCGAGAAAACTTAGTTAAATGCTTCAGAGCATGCGTCAAATTGTTTCCGAGCATGCGTAAGAATTCTGCACGTCGGAATTGGTGGTACAGGCGATCGGAATTTCCAATCGGAACTTTTTTTCCGACCGAAAAATTGAGAACCTGCTCTCAATCATTTGCTGGCAGGAATTCTGCCAGCAAAAGTCCGATGGAGCGTACACGCGGTCGGTAATTTCCGACAAAAAGCTCTCATCTGACTTTTGCCGGCGGAATTTCCAATCGTGTGTCCGGGGCAATAAAGGAAAAACTATTAAAGTGTTTGTAAACCCTTACAACCAACTTTGACCTTCAGGTACACCTAGATTAAGGCTTACCTGTAGGTCCAAGAAATATCTCCTAAACCTACACGGTTTAGGAGATATTTGGCAAAAGACAGGCACCGCTGTCTACGGCGCATGCAGGCGCACTGAGCGCGCCGCTGTCAACGGCGATATGCCACGAGTGGCGGCTCCCGTGCGCATGCGCGGGAGTGACATCATCACGGCTTCACCGAATGACAGCGGCGGAGCAGCGAGACCCACCGAGAAGATGGATGCTCCAGACTACAGGGGACAGCAGTGACTTCGCTGGCTCCTGTGTCAGGTAAGTGACACATAATGGACTACTATGCATTTACCTTTGCAGGGAATCAAAGAGGAAGTAAACTCATCAGGGTTTACTTCCTCTTTAAAGTCTGCAAAAGACTTGAGATTGGGGCGGAGGTTCACCTTCCAGGAGGACAACGACCCAAAACATACAGCCAGAGCTACAATGAAATGGTTTAGATCAAAGCATATTCATGTGTTAGAATGGCCCAGTCACAGTCTGAAGTTGAGGCGAGAATCAAGAGAGGGAACGAGGGAGTGGAGAAATAGCATAATTATTTAACAGGTAACTAAATATTTTAAGCAGAAATAACAACTATATTCACTATCTATATAGCACAGAGAACACATATTGGCTGAAAACAAACGTTTTACCTTTACAACCCCTTTAAGTTAAAGGGCAGATGCTGAGTGACAGCACAGAGGACGTTTGCAAATAGCTAATGCTGCTGCTCAGGGGACCTGCAGACAAAGTGCGTGCGGTTACAAAGGCCACATTATTGTTAGCATAAGAACCTGGGCAAATGAATAACAATGTGGGGGCTCGTCCGGGATTAATATAAAGGTTAGCTTCTGAGTGACAGCGCAGAGGAAGTTCACAGATAGCCAATGATGCTAACTCAAGTGACCTGCAGACAAAGTGTGTGTGGTTACAAGGGCCACAGTAGTGTTAGCATAAGAATCGGGGCAAATAAATAACAATGTGGGGGCTCGTCCGGGATTAATATAAAGGGTAGCTTCTGAGTGACAGCGCAGAGGAAGTTCACAGATAGCTTATGCTGCTGCTCAAGGGACCTCCAGACAAAGTGCATGCGGTTACAAATGCTTAGTATTGTTAGCATAAGAACCTGAGCAAATGAATAACAACGTGGGGGCTCGTCCGGGATTAATATAAAGGGTAGATGCTGAGTGACAGCACAGAGGAAGTATAATATAAAGGGTAGATGCTTATTGTGGATACCATAGGGAGAGAATTCTCTGATCGTTTATCAGGAGACGAGTATGGGATAGCACACCCTGACCACATCTCTCGCTTCAAAAGGTGTTTTCCAAGGTATTCTTTATAGCCCTGTTCTAGGGTGGAGTGAAATTTGGTGGTGTAACTACTGTGTGGCTCACTGTTCTCTTTGCTGGAGAGAAAGCTGTACCTGGGGATCTCCAATGCAAGGATTTCCCTTCCTTTGTTTAGTCATTTTGTGGATCTGGACTTCTTCCTCCAGTCCTTAAATCACCAGTCATGGGGGGATGGAGAGCAGCTCTTATATTATGAAGCAAAGCCCTGCCTCTTCCAAGATGGATGCCTCAACACAGTTTAGAACAAGGCATGTTAAGTCAGCCATAAAGAAAGGATCAGCTGCAAGGAGACGACAGACAGTACCAGTGATTGGTCCAAAGTCCTTAGCTTGCTTTTTTTGGATCCACCGTCAACAGTACAGGTCCTCTTTAAGAGGGACAGATAAAAAAATCCTTCTATTTAGGAAGAAGGGGATCGCAGTGAGGACTTGGCACTGGTCTTCATCCTGTGAACTCACAATCAAACACTTGCACATACAATCTCATCATTAACTATGTGGGAGCTCGTCCGGGATTAAGTTAAAGGACAGATGCTGAGTGACAGCACACAAGATGTTTGCAAATAGCTAATGCTGCTACTCAGGGGACCTGCAGACAAAGTCTGTGCGGTTACAAAGGCTCACTGTTCTCCTTGCTGGAGAGAAAGCTGTACCTGGGGATCTGCAATGCAAGGATTTTCCTTCCTTATTTCATCATTTTGCTCGTCCGGGATTAATATAAAGGGTAGATGCTGAGTGACAGCACAGAGGAAGTATAATATATAAACGGTAGATGCTAATTGTGTATACAATAGGGAGAGAAGGCTTGGACTGTTTATCAGGAGACAAGCATGGGATAGCACACCCTGACCACATCTGTAGCTCCAAAAGGTGTTTTCCAAGGTATCCTTTATAACCCTGTTCTAGGGTGGAGCGAGATTTGGTGGTGTAACTACTGTGTGGCTCACTGTTCTCCTTGCTGGAGAGGAAGCTGTACCTGGGGATCTGCAATGCAAGGATTTCTCTTCTTTTGTTTAGTCATTTTGCTCGTCTGGGATTAAGATAAAGGGTTAGATGCTGGGTGACAGCACAGAGGAAGTATAATGTAAAGGGTAGATGCTAATTGTGCATACCATAGGGAGAGAATGCTTGGATCATTTATCAGGAGACGAGCATGGGATAGCACACCCGGACCACATCTCTAGCTCCAAAAGGTGTTTTCCAAGGTATTCTTTATAGCCCTGTTCTAGGGTGGAGTGATATATGGTGATGTAACTAATTTGTAGCTCACTGTTCTCCTTGCTGGAGAGAAAGCTGTACCTGGGGATCTGCAATGCAAGGATTTCCTTTCCTTTGTTAAGTAATTTTGTAGATCTGGACATGAAATCACCAGTCATGGGAGGGGTGGAGAGCAGCTCTTATATTATGAAGCAAAGCCCTGCCTCTTCCAAGATGGATGCCTCAACACAGTTCAGAACAAGGCATGTTAAGTCAGCCATAAAGAAAGGATCAGCTGCAAGGAGACGACAGACAGTACCAGTGATTGGTCCAAAGTCCTTAGCTTGCTTTTTTTGGATCCACCGTCAACAGTACAGGTCCTCTTTAAGAGGGACACAAAAAAGAAAAAAAAAATCCTTCTATTCTGGAAGAAGGGGATCGCAGTGAGGACTTGGCACTGGTCTGCATCCTGTGAACTCACAATCAAACACTCGCAGTATTGTTTAATAAAAGGCAGCACATCGCGCCAAAACGTTGCCGAGTTACCGTACACAACGCTCGCAACCTGCGTTAATAATTGCTTTCAGGACGGCGTCCAACGTCCACCTTCTCAAAGCCGTCCTCTCGGGGGGCTAATACGCTCGCTATTTAGATATTTTATGCAGGCTGCAACTATGCACATTGCTACACTTCGCACAACGATTTCCAGACCCGTGTTCTTCGTTTTATTTATATATATATATGTCATCAATATTTGATACGTCTGGAAAATCTGCATTGTTAACGTCAGCCAACCCGTGTGTGTGTTCCGGAGAGCTAGTAAAATAATAGAAAAAAAAAGAAAAAAGAATACAATTGTAACAGGCTAAAAAAAGAAACATTTAAAAGTAACAACTGAGATCGAATGAAAAGCATTGTAGATGCTGAAATCACTAAATATAGACAACGGACGCACTTCTACATTGTCACTGCTATAGGGTAACTCTCAGTCCAATATAGGAACATAGATTACTGATCCAGTACCGCTTCCTCCTCCTTCATTGACAAGATGCACACCGTCACCTTATATACAGATTACTGATCCAGTACCGCTTCCTCCTCCATTGACAAGACGCACACTGTCACCTTATAAACAGATTACTGATCCAGCACTGATTCCTCCTCCTCCATTGACAAGACGCACACTGTCACCTTATATACAGATTAGTGATCCAGCACTGCTTCCTCCCCCATTGACAAGAAACACTGTCACCTTATATACAGATTACTGATCGAGTACTGCTTTCTCCTCCATTGACAAGACACACACTGTCACCATATATACAGATTACTGATCGAACACTGCTTCCTCCTCTATTGACAACACACACACCGTCACCTTATTTACAGATTACTGATCCAGTACCGCTTCTTCCTCCTCCATTGACAAGACACACACCATCACCTTATATACAGATTAGTGATCCAGCACCGCTTCCTCCTCCAATGACAAGACACACACCGTCACCTTATATACAGATTACTGATCCAGCACTGCTTCCTCCTCCATTGACAAGACACACACCGTCACCTTATATACAGATTAGTGATCCAGCACCACTTCCTCCTCCTCCATTGCAAGACACACACTGTCACCTTATATACAGATTACTGATCCAGCACTGCTTCCTCCTCCATTGACAAGACGCACACCGTCACCTTATATACAGATTAGTGATCCAGCACCGCTTCCTGCTCCATTGACAAGACACACACCATCACCTTATATAGAGATTAGTGATCCAGCACCACTTCCTCCTCCTCCATTGCAAGACACACACTGTCACCTTATATACAGATTAGTGATCCAGCACCGCTTCCTGCTCCATTGACAAGACACACACCATCACCTTATATACAGATTAGTGATCCAGCACCACTTCCTCCTCCTCCATTGCAAGACACACACTGTCACCTTATATACAGATTAGTGATCCAGCACCGCTTCCTGCTCCATTGACAAGACACACACCATCACCTTATATACAGATTACTGATCCAGCACTGCTTCCTCCTCCATTGACAAGACGCACACCGTCACCTTATATAGAGATTACTGATCCAGCACCGCTTCCTCCTCCATTGACAAGACGCACACCATCCCCTTATATACAGATTACTGATCCAGCACCGCTTCCTCCTCCACTGACAAGACGCACACCATCACCTTATATACAGATTACTGATCCAGCACCGCTTCCTCCTCCATTGACAAGACGCACACTGTCACCTTATATACAGATTACTGATCCAGACACACACCGTCACCTTATATAGAGATTACTGATCCAGCACCGCTTCCTCCTCCATTGACAAGACGCACACCATCCCCTTATATACAGATTACTGATCCAGCACTGCTTCCTCCTCCATTGACAAGACACACACCGTCACCTTATATACAGATTACTGATCCAGACACACACCATCACCTTATATACAGATTACTGATCCAGCACCGCTTCCTCCTCCATTGACAAGACGCACACTGTCACCTTATATACAGATTACTGATCCAGCACTGCTTCCTCCTCCATTGACAAGACACACACCGTCACCTTATATACAGATTACTGATCCAGACACACACCATCACCTTATATACAGATTACTGATCCAGACACACACCGTCACCTTATATACAGATTACTGATCCAGCACCGCTTCCTCCTCCATTGACAAGACACACACTGTGTGCCCTGTTTAATGTATTCATAAAGAACCTGGAGGATGGGGTAAACTGTTCAATCTCTGTATTTGCAGACAAAACTAAGCTAAGCAGGGCAATAACTTCTCCGCAGGATGTGGAAACCTTGTAAGAATATCTGAACAAATGAATGAGGTGGGCAACTACAAGGCAAATCAGGTTCAATGTAGAAACATGTAAAATAATGCATTTGGGTGGCAGATATATGAATGTAATCTATAGACTGGGGGGAGAACCTCTGGGGGATCTAGGATGGAAAAGGACATGGGGGTCCTAGTAGATGATAGGCTCAGCAATGGCATGCAATGCCAAGATGCTGCCAACAAAGCAAACAGAATATTGGCATCAACTCCAGAGATAAAATGATAATTCTCCTGCTCTACAAGACTCTGGTCCGGCGGCACCTGGAGTATACTGTCCAGTTCTGAGCACCAGTCCTCAGGAAGGATGTGCTGGAAATGGAGCGAGTACAAAGAAGGGCAACAAAGCTAATAAAGGGTCTGGAGGATATTAGTTATGAGGAAAGGTTGTGAGCACTGAACTTATTCTCTCTGGAGAAGAGACGCTTGAGAGGGGATATGATTTCAATATACAAATACCGTACTGGTGACCCCACAATAGGGAGAAAAGTTTTTTGCGGAAGGGAGTTTAACAAGACTTGTGGCCATTCATTAAAATGAGAAGAAAAGAGGTTTAACCTTAAACTACGTAGAGGGTTCTTTACTGTAAGAGCGGCAAGGATGTGGAATTCCCTTCCACAGGCGGTGGTCTCAGCGGGGGGCATCGATAGTTTCAAGAAACTATTAGATAATCACCTGAATGACCACAACATACAGGGATATACAATGCAATACTGACATATAATCACACACATAGGTTGGACTTGATGGACTTGTGTCTTGTTTCAGCCTCACCTACTATGTAACTACGTAGTGCAGACACTACATATATATTCGTGACATTCGTCCTTCAGTCGATCGAGCTGTCAGGACAAAAAAAAAAGCACTTTTTTGTAACCGAAAAGTTCAAAAGACGAAGGTGATAAAAGACACGGCGGCAAAGGTGAGCGCGATGAGATGGGGGGGGGGGGGAGTGGGGGCGCGCCGGGAACTGATGGATCCTTTGGATGGGAGATTGACGCAACATGACGGACGACCCCGGGGAGGAATGTGGCAGTTTTGGCCCCCAGCTGTCACCACCGCAGGTGAGCGATATATTCATAAAGCGCGATGAGCGCCCGGAACAGCTCCTGACACCGGAGACAAAGGCTGCTGTCAGAAGAGGCGATAAGCGAGGATGAAGCGCGCCTTGTTATCATGGAAGGACAGCTCTGCTCTCCGCGCGCGGCTGATACATCACTCGGCAGGTTCACGTCTCCCGGCTCCCCCCCCCCCCCGTTAATGGCACCAGTCATCATTGTTATTAATCGCCCGTGAGAATTTTTGCCTCTTGTGCGGTTTATCACACCATCTCCAAGCTGTGAGACCTTCAAGAGGGAACTGACTGTGTGCTTAAGAACGGCGACGTCTTCGCATCCGTCAGTCCCAAAGCTTGTAAAACTGAACGACGGCCGAAGAATTCCGTGGCTAGAAAAAAGTCATTCTGTATGGAGGGGGGGGGGGGGGCACAAGAACCTCAGAATATATATATATATATACTCTATATTGTCAAAAGTATTGGGACACCTGCCTTTACCCACACATCAACTTTAATGGCATCCCAGTTTCATAGCTTCATAGATAGTTAGGTTGAATAAAGACACCAGTCCAACCTGAGTGAGTGTCTACAATTGTCCCTATCCCTGTACATTGCACACTCACGTCAGTCCCTGCTCTCAAGGAGCCCACAATTCAAGGTCCCCATTCATATACTAGGGGCCAATTTTGGACAGAAGCCAATTAACCTTCCTGCATGTCTTTGGATTGTGGGAGGAAACCGAAGTACCCGGAGGAAACCCACGCAGGCAGAGGGAGAACATGCAAACTCCAGGCAGGTAGTGTCATGGTTGGGATTCAAACCAGCGACCCTTCTTACTGCTAGGTGAGAGTGCTAACCACTACACCACTGTGCTGTGCAGTCTTATGCCCTGTGCACACGATTGGAAATTTCCAATAGAAAAGGTATGATGGGATTATATTGTCGGAAAATCCGATCGTGTGTGGGCTCTATCAGGAATCCCGACGGAGAAAATTTGAGAGCAGGTTCTAAAATTTTCCGACAAAAAAATCCGATCAGACTTTTTCCGGTCGTTGGTAGAGAATTCCGACGGACAAAGTGCCACGCATGCTCAGATGAAATTACGAGACCAGAGCTGTTGGCTACTAGCCTCAACGTAGTCCCGTCGTATGCAACAAACGTCATCACGTTCTGATTGATCAGATTTTCCGTCAACTTTCTCTGACCGTGTGTGTGCAACACAAGTCTGGCACAAAATCTGTCGGAAAAAATCAGACGCATTTTGTGGTCAGAATGTCCGACCGTGTGTACGGGGCATTAGTCCGTAGGGCTCAATATTGAGTTGGCCCACCCTTTGCACCTATAACAGCTTCAAATCTTCTGAGAAGGCCGTCCACAAGGTTTAGGAGTGTGTCTATGGAACGTTTGACCATTGGAACTAAGGGGCCAAGCCCAACCCCCTGAAAAACAGCCCCACACCATAATCCCCTCCTCCACCAAATGATTTGGACCAGTGCACCAAGCAAGGTCCATAAAGACATGGATGAGAGAGTTTGGTGTGGAGGAACTTGACTGGCCTGCGTAGAGTCCTGATCTCAACTCAATAGAACACAGAGAAGGCCTGGCTCGCAGTCTCCGCTCTAATTCATCCCAAAGGTGTTGTGTTATTTATCTAGTTTCTTGTTTTTTTGTTTTTTGCTGGAGTTGGGCTTTAAAATGAAAAAAAAATAAAAAAGACAATTGTGTAAACTCAGCAACTTTAGGATGGGGTCTGAAGTTTGGCAGTTGACATGGCAGCAAACGTTAAATTTAAAGTGCCCCCTGACTCCCAAGCCCCAGACAAAAAAAAATCCAAAAAAAAAAAAAAAACACAACCTGCACAGATATAACAAAAATAAGACTCTTTCCGAAAAAATAGTGCCATCCTGTTGATTTTTGCAAGAGTAATTTATACAATTAGATTGTTGTCTAAACCCAATTGTGACCGTTGAGGATCACTTTTTTTTTTTTTATTATATACACATTTATTTTATTTATTTATTCATTTATTTTTTATTATTTATTTCATTTATTTATTTAGCTTTTTTTTTTTGCTGAAGTTGGGCTTTAAAATAAAAAAATAAATAAAAAAATGACAATTGTGTAAACTCAACAACTTTAGAATGGGGTTTCACACCCCATCCTAAAGTTGCTGAGTTTACACAATTGTCAATTTTTTTATTTTTTATTTTTTATTTTATTTTAAAGCCCAACTTCAGCAAAAAAAAAAAAAAAAATAGCTAAATAAATAAATGAAAAAAATAATAAAAAATAAATAAATAAAATAAATGTGTATATAATAAAAAATAAAAAAGTGATCCTCAACGGTCACAATTGGGTTTGGCAGTTGACATGGCAGCAAACGTTAAACTTATAGTGCCCCCTGAGCCCCTGACTCCCAAGCCCCAGACAAAAAAAATCCTAATGAGACAAATAATAATAATAAAAATGTAAGAGTAAATTATACAGTAAGATTGTTGCCTAAACCCAATTGTGACAGTTTTTTTTTGTAATATTGTTTTTTCTCCAATATATATAGAAGATCTGACAATTTATAGGATCTCCTATTGACATTTAATCCCACATTGCATCAACTGCAATTGTGGTTTTCTTTTAGGTTTGATCCAGTAATTTTTGTATTTCCATTGGAAAATGCAGACCAATCCTTGTTTTATCCAGTCAAACTATTATTATTTTTTTTCTACATCTAAATGGTTGGCAGTATAGTAAATATCCAATCCAATTGCAAAATGATTAAGTGGGCCGGCCAGGAAAAGGGAGCTTGCAGGATAGCCCAGGAGTGCTGCCCCCCCGGTACCCCAGCCATATGTACAGCAATTGTCCAAGCCTCATGCTAGGTGAAGAGGAACACTCACTATCACTGGGTGTTCCGTGAACCAGACGGCGCCTGTGATAATCACATTTTTTACATATGAGCGCTCTCAAAATTTCAGGCATTATCGATTCCCCAGATCCTCTAATTAGTGGAAGATTGCAAGCTTTAAACAACGGGAGCCCGTAATGATAAGATTACGGCAGATGGACAATTAGGAACTCACCGTACAGTCAAGGCCGGCCAGGTAGAAGTACGGGGAGGACCAACATATCGTTATACTAAGGCCAGTTTAAATAAAAAATACCTAAACCCAATCGCTAAAATCTGCTACATTATTTAACATGTTGTTAGAATTTCTTATTGCAGCTTTAATTAAAATAATACCAGGTAGTCCTGCCAAGAAGTTCCTCCCTGATATGGGGTGAGGTAGTCCTGTCAAGAAGTTCCTCCACGATATAGGATGGGGTAGTCCTGTCAGGAAGTTCCTCCCTGATATGGGATGAGGTAGTCCTGTCAAGAAGTTCCCCCATGATATGGGGTGAGGTAGTCCTGTCAAGAAGTTCCCCCATGATATGGGGTGAGGTAGTCCTGTCAAGAAGTTCCCCTATGATATGGGGTGAGGTAGTCCTGTCAAGAAGTTCCCCTATGATATGGGGTGAGGTAGTCCTGTCAAGAAGTTCCTCCCTGATATGGGGTGAAGTAGTCATGTCAAGAAGTTCCTCTGTTATAAGAAGTCCCTCCATGATATAGGATGGGGTAGTCCTGTCAAGAAGTTCCCCCATGATATGGGGTGAGGTAGTCCTTTCAAGACGTTCCTCCATGATATGGGGTGAGGTAGTCCTCTCAAGAAGTTCCTCCATGATATGGGGTGAGGTACTCCTGTCAAGAAGTTCCCCCATGATATGGGGTGAGGTAGTCCTGTCAAGAAGTTCCCCTATGATATGGGGTGAGGTAGTCCTGTCAAGAAGTTCCCCTATGATATGGGGTGAGGTAGTCCTGTCAAGAAGTTCTTCCCTGATATGGGGTGAAGTAGTCATGTCAAGAAGTTCCTCTGTTATAAGAAGTTCCTCCATGATATAGGATGGGGTAGTCCTGTCAAGAAGTTCCCCCATGATATGGGGTGAGGTAGTCCTTTCAAGACGTTCCTCCATGATATGGGGTGAGGTAGTCCTCTCAAGAAGTTCCTCCATGATATGGGGTGAGGTACTCCTGTCAAGAAGTTCCTCCGTGATATGGGGTGAGGTATTCATGTCAAGAAGTTCCTCTGTGATAAGAAGTTCCTCCGTGATATGGGGTGAGGTAGTCCTGCCAAGAAGTTCCTCCCTGATATGGGGTGAGGTAGTCCTGTTAAGAAGTTCCTCCATGATATAGGGTGAGGTAGTCCTGTCAGGACATTCCTCCATGATATGGGGTGAGGTAGTCCTGTCAAGAAGTTCCTCCATGATATGGGGTGGGGTAGTCCTGTCAAGAAGTTCCTTCTTGATATGGAGCGAGGTAGTCCTGTCCAGACGTCCCTCCATGATGTGGGGTGAGGTAGTCCTGTTAAGAAGTTCCTCTGTGATATAGGATGAGGTAGTCCTGTCAAGAAGTTCCTCCATGATATGGGGTGGGGTAGTCCTGTCAAGAAGTTCCTTCTTGATATGGGGTGAGGTAGTCCTGTCAAGAAGTTCCTCCATGATATAGGGTGAGGTAGTCCTGTCAAGAAGTTCATCCATGATATGGGGTGAGGTAGTCTTGTCAAGAAATTCCTCCATGATATAGTATGAGGTAGTCCTGTCAAGAAGTTCCTCTGTGATATATGATGAGGTAGTCCTGTCAAGAAGTTCCTCCCTGATATGGGGTGGCAATACCAGGTGTGCTCCTGTGCTCTTACCCTACTACATGAGCTTTTGTGGAGGGGAAACTACAAGTGGCCATGCCAACACACATTGGGCAGTCATGGTTCATCTTTGTCACCCTCAAGAATCTGGTTCAGAGCAATGGTGTGGAGCCTATGCTTCAGGAAGTGGATGAATAGGCCGGTGGAGATCAGAAGAACGGAGACTTAACCCTGACATGATTTTATGATACACAGTGCACACACATGTCGACTACAGAGCAGCCTTTCTCAACCAGGGCTCCTCCAGAAGTTGCTAGGGGTTTTCCAGAAGTGAAGGGATGAATAGTGGCAAATTGGCCTTCCACTTACAGTCACCACAAATGTTGGGGGGGGGGGGGGGGCAGAATCTAATGTAAGGGAGCAGTTTTACATTGACAAGCAATGCAAAGGGAAACTTTTGCACTGTTCCTCAATATAAGGGGGGCACATGCTCGCCTACCGCCAATATAAAGGACTCTTCTTCTACTGACCACCAATTTAAAAAGGACATTTCTCCAATGACCACCAATCTAAAGGGCTCTTTTTTTTACTGGTCACTATATTAAGAGGGCATTTCTCCTATGACTGCCAATATAAATGGCATTTCTTCTACTGGCCACCAATTTAGAAGGATATTTCCCCCATGACCACCAATATAAAGGGCTCTTTTTCTACCGACCACCAATTTAAGAGGGGCATTTCTCTCATTTTCTGTGGAAGGAAAAGTGATCCATCAATGGTGTCAGTTGGAGAAAATGTGTCTCATGAGCTTTTTTTTATCATTGAGAGGAATTGTGCCCATTGTTGCTGTCAGTGGGAGGAAGAGGGCCCCATGAATGGTGCCAGTGGGAGCAATTATGCCCATTGTTGTTATTATTGGGGGGCAATAATGCCCATCATTGGTGTTAGTGGAAGGAATAGTGGCCCACCATTGGTGTCATTGAGAGGAATTGTGCCCATTGTTGGTGTCAGTGAGGGCAATAATGCCCGTCGTTGGTATCAGTGGGAGGAATAGTGCCTCATCATTGGTGTCAGTGGGAGGAATTGTGCCCCATCAATGGGATCATTGAGAGGAAATATGCCCATTGCTGTTATCAGTGGGGGAACAATGCCCACCATTGGTGTCAGTGAAGGGAATAATGCCCGTCATTGGTATCAGTGGGAGGAATAGTGCCTCATCATTGATGTCAGTGGGAGAAATTGTGCCCCATCAATCGGGTCATTGAGAGGAAGTATGCCCATTGCTGTTATCAGTGGGGGAACAATGCCCACCATTGGTGTCAGTGAGGGGGAATAATGCCCATTGGTATCAGTGGGAGGAATAGTGCCTCATCATTGGTGTCAGTGGGAGGAATTGTGCCCCATCAATGGGGTCATTGAGAGGAAGTATGCCCATTGCTGTTATCAGTGGGGGAACAATGCCCACCATTGGTGTCAGTGAGGGGAATAATGCCTGTTGTTGGTATCAGTGGGAGGAATAGTGCCTAATCATTGGTGTCAGTGGGAGGAATTGTACCCCATCAATGGCGTCATTGAGAGGAAGCATGCCCATTGCTGTTATCAGCGGGGGAACAATGCCCACCATTGGTGTCAGTGAGGGGAATAATGCCCGTTGTTGGTATCAGTGGGAAGAACCATGTCCTGTTGTTGGTGGCTTTGGGAAGAATTGTGTAGGTGGGAGGAAATGTGTCTCATCAGTGGGAGGAGTAGTGCCTTATCTTTGGGGTCAGTGCTATGTATAGTGTCCCAAGGACCAGTAAAAGGGCAAGCAACTGCCACTGTTTGGAGGCCATTTCTTCAGAACCTGCAATTTTCTATGAGAAGGGACGGGGAAGGGAAGGGAAGAACCTGGAGCCTACTGATCGTAATAACCAATACGTCCCTGCTGGCTACTCTATGCAATGTATCTTATCCCCCTTATCAAGTTATCAACACACAACTTGCAACAATTTGTTACATTTTATATGTTTTTACTGTTTGAGTGAAGTATGGGTCAACCACTAATTCCTTTTTTTTTTTAACACTAAACTTGACTTTATTTTTTAATCATCACCAGGAATCAGCTGAATATTTCATGGTCATACACGTACTTATTGAATTTTTTTGTAACTGGTTTCAGAAAGCTGGTTACAGTTATTGAGTTTTTAGGTCCCGTGACTGTCCCCGTTCACCCCAATCTTTATCAAATGTGACATCTTTCAAGCCGGGGTGAGAAATGAATTCTGTGCCGAGGCCCAGCGCAAAGTGAATGACTGGTCCAAGGTCGAGGAACGCCAACCTCAGGGATTCCATGAAGGTCCTTCACCAAAGTCTTTTGCTGTCAGCATTTGCAGCCACGGAGGCAAATTCATGTCAGGTCACCGAGCTTGAAATGATGGCGGACCTCATCACACCACGTTCGCTCAACCACGGCAGGTCACAACTTCATTTTCAGAATGTCACGTAAGGTTTCACACAGAGTTAATAGGAGCTGTGCTAAGACTCATCTCTATCAAGATGGATCCTACACGGGTCTAGTAATGGTAAAAGAAAAACCTTCAGCATGGGAATTTGGAAGAAGAATCAATTCTACGCAGTCTAGTAAACAAGGACGAGCTTGCTTTGCCAAAATTTTGGCAAGTTACAGTAATTGGAGTTACTTTAGATATATAATATTTCCAACTTTGTGGGAACCGTTATGGAGATGGCCCCTGTTCCAACATGACTGCGCACCAGTGCACAAAGCAAGGACCATACAGACATGGATGAGCGAGTTTGGGGTGGAGGAACTTGACCTCAACCTGCACTGACCTCAACCCCATAGAACCCCTTTGGAATGAATTAGAGCAGAGACTGCGAGCCAGGCCTTCTCGTCCAACATCAGTGCCTGACCTCACAAACGCGCTTCTGGAAGAATGGTCAAACATTCCCATAGACACACTCCTAACCCTTGTGGACGGCCTTCCCAGAAGAGTTGAAGCCGTTATAGCTGCAAATATTCAATATTGAACCCTATCGACTAAGACTGGGATGCCATTAACCACTTAAAGCGGGAGTCCGCCGGGAGTTCCGCCGTTTTTTTTTTTTTTTAAAGCCAGCAGCTACAAATACTGCAGCTGCTGACTTTTAAAATAGTGACACTTACCTGTCCAGCGCGCCCGCGATGTCGGCACCCGAAGCCGATCTCTCGATCGTCTCTCGGGTGCTGCCGCCGCCAACTTGGGTATGGGAATCAGGAAGTGGACCCTTTCGGCTTCATTTCCCGGTTCCCTACTGCGCATGCGCGAGTCGCGCTGCGCAATAAGGATGGTCCCCGCTGTCTCTGGGATCCGTGTGTTTCCCAGCAGGCAGCGGGGGACTTTTGGAAAGGGGCGTAGATTCTGCGGAAAGGGGCATTCCTTTCTGCAGAATCTACGCCGGAAGTGGGTGCAGATAGCTGTACTGTACAGGTATCTGCACCCCCCTCCCCCCTGAAAGGTGCCAATTGTGGCGCCGGAGGGGGGGAGGGTTCCAATGAGCGGAAGGTCCACTTTAGGGTGGAGCTCCGCTTTATTAAGGACTGAGCCTCTTTTTTACACTTGTTGTTTACATGTTAAAAATCATTTCTTTTTGCTAGAAAATTACTTAGAACCCCCAAATATCATACATTTTTTTTTCTAACACCCTAGAGAATAAAATGGCGGTCGTTGCAATACTTTCTGTCGCACCGTATTTGCGCAGCGGTCTTACAAGCACACTTTTTTTTGGAAAAATACACATTTTTGAATTAAAAAATAAGATAACAGTAAAGATAGCCCTTTTTTTTCATATTGTTAAAGATAATATTACAAGGAGTAAATTGATACCCAACATGTCACGCTTCAAAATTGTGCCCCCGCTTGTGGGAATGGCGACAAACTTTGACACTTAAAAATCTCCATTGGCGACGTTTAAAAATTTCTACAGGTTACCAGTTTTGAGGAGGTCTAGGGCTAGAATTATTTCTCTCGCTCTAACGATCGCGGCGATACCTCATGTGTGTTTTCATATGCGGGCGCTACTCACGTATGCGTTCGGCTTCTGCGCACAAGCTCGTCGGGACAGGGGCGCTTTAAAAAAAAAAAAAAATCTTATTTATTTACCTTTTCATTTTTTATTTGGACACTGTCTTTAAAAAAAAAAAAAAATGGGGTCACTTTTATTCCTATTACAAGAAAAATAGAAATTCTTATTTATTTTACTTTTTATTTTTTTATTTTTACACTGTCCCTTTAAAAAAAATAAATTGGATCACTTTTATTCCTATTACAAGGAATGTACACATGCTTTGTATTAGAAAAAAAGAAAACATAACAGGACCTCTTTAATGTGAGATCTGGGGGGTCAAAAAAGACCTCATATTTACACTTAAAAGCAATAAAAAAAAAAAAAATTAAAAAATTGTCCCTTTAACGTCGCTTCCATCATCCAAGATCTCAACATTTACACTTAAAATTTTATTAATAATAATTTATTTATTTTTTATTTTTTAAATTGTCCCTTTAACGTTGCTTCCATCAAGGGATCATCTCCGCCGCTACCAACAGCTCCGTTAAGCGCCAGAGGTGACTGGGAAAGGGGGGGGGGCACCTCTCCCGCCACCGATAAAAAGTGATCCTGCGGTGAATCCGCTGCATAGACCACTTTTACCTTAAAGCGGACCGCCCGCCGTTGAAGAAAATACATGGGGTTATGTGCCAGCTATCTGCTGCCATAACAATGGTATTTAATGTCAAAGGACCAAACGTATGTTGATGGCGGGCGGTCCAGAAGTGACTAATGAAGTGTCTGTGTGACTATTCAATAAAGTTAAAAAAATAAATAAAAAAAAGTGAACACTGTGATGCGCTGCCGACATTGGAGCATTGGATCCTGCCGGACCACACCGCACAGAAGGCACACAACAACTTCCAATGGGAATAATTGGTTTAATCGCCGTTAAGCTACATGCTGCCCCCTTTGGCGTAATATTCAGCAGAATGTCAAAAAAATCATATATTTTGGAAAATATTTCAATAATAATAAGAATAATAAAACTATAAGAATAATAAAAAAATATAATAATAATAAAAAATATAATAATAATAAAACTATAATAAAACTATAAGAATAATAAAAAATATAATAATAATAAAAACTTAATAATAATAATAATAATAAAACTATAATAATAATAATAATAAAACTATAATAATAATAATAATAATAATAATAATAATAATAATAATAATAATAATACAACTATAATAATAATAATAATAAAACTATAATAATAATAATAATAATAATAAATAAAAAAAACTATAATAATAATGATAATAATAATAATAATAATAGTAGTAATAATAATAAAACTATAATAATAACAATAATAATAATAAAAAACTACAATAATAATAATAATAATAATAATAATAATAATAATAATAATAAAAATAATGAAAATAATACAACTATAATAAAACTATGATAATAATAATACTAATAATAATAATAATAATACTATAATAATAATAATAATAATACTAATAATAATAATAATAGTATTAATAATAATAATAATAGTATTAATAATGAAAATAATAATAATAATAATAAAAATAATGAAAATAATACAACTATAATAAAACTATGATAATAATAATAATAATAATAATAATAATAATACTATACTAATAATAATAATAATAATAATAATAATAATAATAAACTATAATAATAATAATAATAATAATAATAATAATAATAATAATAATAAAACTATAATAATAATAATAAATAATAAAACTATAATAATAATAATAAAATAATAAATGAGCCTCAAAGTGTGACGTTCGTTTTTTTGTTTTTTTTTCAGTGGCATTGTTAATATTACCAGACCGCGAAATGAGGACCTTTTACCTGCGCTCCGTCATTCCCCCCCCCGCCCTCCATAACTCCAGCACATTAACGCGGACCTTCTCCTTCCTGAATATGGGAGGGTTTGGCCGCGTTTTACGGTCCTCTGCAAATGAAAGAATTGTGGAGAAAACCAAAAAAATTCAAGAGGCCGGAATAAGATTTATGTGATTTTTCTTTTTTATTCTCGGGGAATGTGAATTATAATGATGCTGTAAAAAGAAGTGCCCAGGAAATCGCAGACCCTAAAAAAGCTCAAAGTTCGGAAACAAGAGACGTTTAAAAGGGGGCTTGTGCGCGGTGTGAAAAAGGTGTCAGAGATCGCCGACTTCGCACACGTGTGCAGGGAAATGGCAAAAATAGGAAAGTGGATATAAAATCTCAAACAATTAAATTCTCTGATTTGCTCCCTTTTGGTTTGTTAAATCCACCACTGGATGTATTATGTTATATCTGCCCTCTGCCCCGTGCTGTACTCTACTCTACTACATTGTTTCCATTGCTCTTTGCGGACTACAGAACATTGATCAGACAGGAGACAGAGAGATACAAAGTAACATTGTTTATAAACATTGATCAGACAGGACAATAGAGAGATACAAAGTAACATTGTTTATAAACGTTGATCAGACAGGAGATAGAGAGATACAAAGTAACATTGTTTATAAACATTGATCAGACCGGACATAGAGAGATGCAAAGTAACATTGTTTATAAACATTGTATTTCTCTATCTCCTGTCTGATCAACGTTTATAAACAATGTTACTTTGTATTTCTCTATCTCCTGTCTGATCAAAGTAACATTGTTTATAAACACTGATCAGACAGGAGATAGAGAGATACAAAGTAAAATTGTATTTCTCTATTTCCTGTCTGATCAGTGTTTATAAACAATGTTACTTTGTATTTCTCTATCTCCTGTCTGATCAAAGTAACATTGTTTATAAACATTGATCAGACAGAAGACAGAGAGATACAAAGTAACATTCTTTATAAGCATTGATCAGACAGGGGATAGAGAGATACAAAGTAACTATATTTATAAACATTGATCAGAAGGGAGATAGAGATGCAAAGTATCCTCTCCTGTCTGATCAATGTTACTTTGTATCTCTAGCTCCCGTTTGATCAATGTTTATAAATATTGTTACTTTGTATCTCTCTATCCGCTGTCTGATCAATGTTTATAAACAATGTTACTTTGTATTTCACTATCTTCTCTCTGATCAAAGTAATATTGTTTATAAACATTGATCAGACAGGAGATAGAGAGATACAAAGTAACATTGTTTATAAACATTGAGATGAGAAGGGGGTGCTCCGTAGTCCTAACACACTTTCTGTCCTAGACTGATAACGCCTTTGCCTCATATATACAGTACTATGAGTGAGCGCTGTTACCCTAGGGCAGGAAGTGCTTTGCTGGTAGGATCACCATATCATTCCAGCTTAATACTAACTATGCTTAAAAATGTTCCCTACCCCCTCCTGCTACCTATCCTGTCTAACTTGTGTAAAAAAAAGTTCCTTTTTAGTCTGCTCCAGTCTGGTCACGTGATCCTACAGCTCCAGCTCTCCTGTGACAGTGAGCAGCAGCTGCAGGGGAGAGGAAGGAGTGCTGACAGCTGTTTGGACATGTGAGCCTATGGGTGATGTCGCAGCCCCCGGAATTCCACACCATTGTCAGTGCTCCCTCTTCTCCTTTTAGCCTGCTCCCGTCTGGTCACGTGGTCCTGCAGCCCCAGCTCTCCTGTGACAGTGAGCAGCGGCTACAGGGGAGAGGAAGGAGCTCTGACAACAGTTGGGACATGGGAGCCTATAGGTGCCATTGCAGCACCCTGACTTCCCAGCCCTTGTCGGCACTCCCTCCTCTCCTTTTATTCTGCTCCAGTCTGTTCACATTATCCCGCAGCTTCAGCTCTCCTGTGACAGTGGTCAGTGGCTGCAGGGGAGAGGAAGGAGTGCTGACAACTGTTTTGGACATGGGAGTCTATGGGTGATGTAACAGCACCCGGAATTCCATGCTGTTGTCAGTGCCCCTTCTTCTTCCTTCTCCAGTCTGGTCATGTGGTCCTGCAGCTCTCCTGTGACAGTGAGCAGCAGCTGCAGGGGAGAGGAAGGAGCTCTGACAACAGCTGGTAAAAGGGACTCTACGGGTGACATAACGGCACTCGCAATTCCAAGCTGTTGCCCATTGCTCTCTAAAACAGGGGAGCCACTGAGTGGCTACTTACCTTCTTGCAGTCTGGTTTGGTGCAATCACATGATCTCACAGCTCTGGCTCCACTGTGTAACGGAGCGCTTGACAACGGCAGGTCCGGGAGCCTTTACATCATCCATAGGTTCCCATTTCCCAACTGTTGTCGGAAATCCCTCCTCTCCTTTTAGTCTGCTCCAGTCTGGTCACATGATCTGGCAGCTCCAGCTCTCCTGTGACAGTAAGCAGCAGCTGCAGGGGAGAGGAAGGAAGGCCGACAACAGCTGGGTGATGTAGTGGTGCCTTGAATTCCCATCCCTGTCAGCATTCGCTCTTCTCCTTTTAGTCTGCTCCAGTCTGGTCACATGATCTGGCAGCTCCAGCTCTCCTGTGACATTAAGCAGCAGCTGCAGGGGAGAGGAAGGAAGGCTGACAACAGCTGGGTGATGTAGTGGCACCTTGAATTGCCAGCCCTTGTCAGCACTCCCTACTGTCCTTTTAGTCTGTTCCAGTCAGGTCAGGTGATCTGGCAGCTCCAGTTCTCCTGTGACAGTAAGCAGCAGCTGCAGGGAAGAGGAAGGAAGGCTGACAACAACTGGGCAATGTAGTGGCACCTTGAATTGCCAGCCCTGGTCAGCACTCCCTACTGTCCTTTTAGTCTGCTCCAGTCAGGTCTGGTGATCTGGCAGCTCCAGCTCTCCTGTGGCAGTGAGAGGCAGCTGCAGGGGAGCGGAAGGAGCACCGACAACAGCTGGGACATGGGACCTAGGGGTGACGTAATGGCACCCACAATTCCCAGCCCTAGTCCAACGCCCAGGGGAGCCCTGGAGCTGCTACTTACCTTTCTGCAGTCCGATTTGGTGCGGTCACACGATCTCGCAGCTCCAGCTCGCCGTGTCACGGAGCGCCTGACAACAGCTGGGAACTTCCGGTTGCCTTCACACCACCCATAGGATCCCTTGTCCCACTCAGAGCTCTTTCCTCTCCTTTTAGTCTGCTCCAGCCTGGTCACAATGATCTTACAACTCCATCTCTCCCGTGTCAGTGAGTGGCAGCTGCAGGGGAGAAGAAGGATCGCTGACAACAGCTGGGACACTGGAAACCCATGGGTGACGTCAGGTCTCCCAGAATCCCCAGCTCCCCCCCGTCAGGCGGCTGTGATGTTACTCATAGGGTGCCACATGCCACCGGTTATCAGGCCTCCCTCCTTTCCCTTGCAGCTGCCACTAACTGACAAAGAAAAGCTATGAATGCAATTGACTGAACTGGGCAGTACATTGGGGGGGACGGGTTCAGGATGACACGGGCACAGACAGAGGAAGTGGGTTGAACGATGCTGGCCACCAAACTGAAGACACCAGGTGGCAGAAAAAAGTATTGCAGGGGAATTCTCAGGATTGAGGAGGAGTATTGCGGCTTATTTTGTTATTTATTCGTTTAATGGGCTCTTCATTTGTATCTTGGCTGGGGTTCTGCTTTAAATCAGAATAGTAATTTGTTTTTTGTTTTTTCTTTTTTTCTTTAAAAGTAGCCGTAAGATAAACCTGAACCCTAAAATTAATACTGAATTAAAATTCATTTAAATTAAAATTATTTTTTTAAATTACAATTATATTTTAAAAGTTATCAAAATTATTAATTGTTGTTAAATTTAAACTTGAACCCTAAAATTAGTGTTAGTATAAAATTAACATATTAAAATTTAAAATGTATTTTCTTTTTAATTATATTTTAAGATTTACTAAAATAAATAAAAAAGATATTAATTCAGTGTAAAATATATTAAAAGTAATTAATTCATATTAATATTCTAAAGAATAAAATACCACCATAATGAATACACCAATAATTATTCTCTTGCTCCACAATCCACCGTAACCCAACACGAATGACAAGGAAATGTTGGCACTGAGAATTACTAATCGACGCAAAGATGTTCACCAAAACCAGAATCTTCCAGGCAGAGCCGAGACAAGGGGTGGGCATTCGGGACGGCTGCCCCAGGCGCAGATGAGCAAGGGGGGGGGGCAAAGAACAGAGGTGGGCAGAGTGGTATGCCCAACCTATGGCAAGTAATAACAGTGAGGGAGGAGGGTGCAATTCTGGATCCTTGCCCTGGGCGACCCTGTCCAGGTATTGCTTCCCGGACTGAAAGTGGCTACCCCAAGAGGTGAATTTGGAGCCTCAGCTCAGCTACAGGGTAATCAGGGCCGTCTTTAATATTGATTGGACCCTGGGCAAAACTTTTCTTGGGGCCCCCTCATGCAGTTTCGCTCTCCACCTGCTCTGAGACATACAATAAATAGCAGCTAGACTCAAAATCAGTTTACTGAATCAGATCTGGAAGCTATTGCAATTGGTTGCCAGAGGTTACAGTGCATCATTACCGCTCACTGACTGGTTTCTAGAGGTTACAGCACACATTAAGGCTCACTGATTAGTTGCAAAGAGGTTACAGCACATGATTTCTGCTTGTTGATTGGTTGCTAGAGATTACTGTGGATATGACCTCAGGGGGGCATGATATACATATCCATGCTGCCGGCCACCCCTATTTACATATAAATGCTGGAAATTTACATGTAAACACGGGGTCTGCAGGTGAGTCATCTTTACACAACAATAGGGCAAAGCTGGGCAGAATTAGTAGCAGCACTTCACACTGAGATATTGGGACACAGCACAGGACTAAAACCTTAAGGGATGAGGGAATTTAAACCAGGATAGTTGGTAAGTATGAGGCAACTGCTTTGGGCCCCACAACAATGACAGGGCCCAGGGCAGCTGCCCCTTTTGCCCTTCCTTAAAAACAGCCCTGAGGGTAATGGCAAGTTCCCTTTAAAAAGATCCCATCCAACAACTTCGAGAACAGAGAGTATGAAGCCTTGGGACCCCGAGCACTTTATAAAATGTGAGATTAATTATAAGGACCCTCAAGCCCTTCCAACGCGAAGCCACCGACCCATAAAACTTGGCCTCCACCCCAGGCTCATTTCAGAGGTGGGAATCCCCGCCCTGGTCCAAGAGCGGCGCAGGAACTAGGAAAACAGTTTAAAACATTTTCAGAGGAATCTGTCCTTTTTCGAAAAAAAGGCCTGGAAACCTCATAGAAACTTGTCTCAGTGTGAGATTTCGTGTTGGTCCAATAAAAGGTGCCAAAAGTTGTGAAGACTCCAATTTTTTTTTTTTTTGTGAGAGGCCGTCGCAGATAGGAGGAATGTACAAGCCGGAGAGGAAAAAGCATTAAATGAGATCATTGTTAGGGAGACCGCGAGGGGATAATTGTACAGTGAAACCATATGGAGGAACAACTCACCTAGATAGACCTTCTCCTTCTGTCTATCTGTCTGGAAGCCAACACGAGATTTCGAAAATGTGTTTGCCAGAATCCCAAGCTAAGGGATTGTTACTGGTAATGTACGGAAAGAACATATAGATTCCGTATGTCAACTTACACATTCAATTTTTACGGTGAACCAAAAAGTGGATTGGCCTTAAAACTGCAGTCTCCGGGGGCTTTGACGTTTTACCGCTCAGTAATGAAATGGGTCGTTATTCTCTTCATAAAAGTTATTACCACTAATGCTAGTTATAATTTTCAACATGGGGGTATTGTCAGCTCTCGTTTTTAACGTTGGTGGGTCTATAAAATATAACTCCGATAGGCTATAACTCAAGACATATTGTAAAAGGAGAATTTCACGGTGGGCCAGCCAGCTCAGGCAATGTGTCTTTTCAGGGTGTCTCCTTAAAGTCAGGGGCCCGACAATCCCGGAGAGGTAGAGGTCCACCTGACCAACATAGAACTGGTCAAAGCTTACCAGAACCCCTTTTTTCAGTGAGATCACCTGGAAATGCCTCGTTAAAATGTAAGGAAGGGTTGAAGAGTTTGGGGGTCAGTAGTACCACAGAGTTTAGGGGTCAGTGGGAACACAGAGTGTAGGGGTCAGTAGGAACACAGATTTTAGGGGTCAGTAGTAACACAGAGTTTAGGGGTCAGTAGGAACACAGAGTTTAGGGGTCAGTAGCAACACAGATTTTAGGGGTCAGTAGTAACACAGAGTTTAGGGGTCAGTAGTAACACAGAGTTTAGGGGTCAGTAGTAACACAGAGTTTAGGGGTCAGTAGCAATACAGAGTTTAGGGGTCAGTAGTAACACAGAGTTTAGGGGTCAGTAGTAACACAGAGTTTAGGGGTCAGTAGTAACACAGAGTTTAGGGGTCAGTAGCAACACAGAGTTTAGGGGTCAGTAGCAACACAGAGTTTAGGGGTCAGTAGCAACACAGAGTTTAGGGGTCAGTAGCAACACAGAGTTTAGGGGTCAGTAGCAACACAAAGTTTAGGGGTCAGTAGTAACACAGAGTTTAGGGGTCAGTAGTAACACAGAGTTTAGGGGTCAGTAGCAACACAGAGTTTAGGGGTCAGTAGCAACACAGAGTTTAGGGGTCAGTAGTAATGCATAGTTCAGAGGTCAGTAGCACCTTCAGCTTCTCCTCCTCTCCCTCCTTATGAATGTGCTGCAAGGGGACCAGTTCTAGTATCTGCACCCCAATGCCGGTTTCCCTCCTCTCCGTTCCGCTGGCAACTGCTGAGGGCACAAGAGGTCATTTTAGGATGGAGAACGGGGGGAAACCGAAATTTCACGGTGGGCCAGCCAGCTCAGGCAATGTGTCTTTTCAGGGTGTTTCCTTAAAGTCAGGGGCCGACAATCCCGGAGAGGTAGAGGTCCACCTGACCAACATAGAACTGGTCAAAGCTTACCAGAACCCCTTTTTTCAGTGAGATAACCTGGAAATGCCTTCTTAAAATGTAAGGAAGGTTTGAAGAGTTTGGGGGTCAGTAGTAACACAGAGTTTAGGGGTCAGTAGCAACACAGAGTTTAGGGGTCAGTAGCAACACAGAGTTTAGGGGTCAGTAGCAACACAGAGTTTAGGGGTCAGTAGCAACACAGAGTTTAGGGGTCAGTAGTAACACAGAGTTTAGGGGTCAGTAGCAACACAGAGTTTAGGGGACAGTAGTAACGCATTGTTCAGAGGTCAGTAGCACCTTCAGCTTCTCCTCCTCTCCCTCCTTATGGCTGCGCTGCAAAGGGACCGGTTTTGGTATCTGCGCCCCCATGCCGGTTTCCCTCCCCTCCGTTCCGCTGGCAACTGCTGAGGGCACAAGAGGTCATTTTAGTATGGAGAACGGGGGGAAACCGAAATTTCACGGTTGGCAAGCCAGCTCAGGCAATGTGTCTTTTCAGGGTGTCTCCTTAAAGTCAGGGGCCAACAATCCCGGAGAGGTAGAGGTCCACCCGACCAACATAGAACTGGTCAAAGCTTACCAGAACCCCTTTTTTCAGTGAGATCACCTGGAAATGACTCTTTAAAATGTAAGGAAGGTTTGAAGAGTTTGGGGGTCAGTAGTAACACAGAGTTTCTCAGTAGTAACTCAGAGTTTCCCCCACCAAAAAAAATAAATAAATATGCTCATATGCACGAACGCTTCAACAGTGGTATTTTTCATTCAATTTTCATATTGTGTGTATGAAGCTTAACTTTTAGTACATAAAAAAACAAATCCTCAAACTTAAATACGGTAATTATCTGAATAATCAGCATTCATTCAATTGTGCTTCCATGCAAATGTGAACATCATATTCTGATCTTTATTGGGAAATTTTATTTTGTATATAGAGTATTTATGTGGTGAGTTTACACTTTTCATTGAACAGAATTTGGATAACACAGGGTTAAACGGAAAGGTCATAAATTAACTGCACGTTATCTGGACAGAATGCTTGGGGAGATAGTGATGTGTTCCTGCTTAGAAGATGTATGTTAGCTTGGGGGGGCTGCAAACTCTGCAGGGCTCCAACACACACTCGCTACTATTCCAACCCTTCACATTTCCACATAAACTTCCGACCTGGCATTAAACTTTGCTCAGCTTACCACCCCAAACTGATGTTCCTTTCTCAGCTCACCTCTCTCCCTGCATGTCCTGTGAGCAGAATAGCTGATCTACCTGTCAGCTAGACCTAGACCTGATCTACCCGTCAGCTAGCAGTGATTGACAGGTAGATTGAAGAGGAAGCTGTCATGGGGCCCCCTACTGGCAATGCCTGAATGGTCAGGTGTGCGGCACTTACTATTGCGAGCTGTATCGGCAGCTGCTGGTGTAGCACCTGCCACACAGCTCGCATACTTCAAAGTCTTTCAGGCTGCTAATGGGAACTGAGTTCCTGTTGTGGAAAAAGTATAGGAACTCCGTTCCCATGCGTTCCCGCAGGACTTGAGCCCTGGTTCTGCCCCTGCGCAGAGAGAGACAGAGAGGAAACCAGAGGAGCTTTTGATGACATTGAGGTCCGAGCTAGGCTTAGGTGGGGGGGCCTACCGAAGAGAGCTGTATCCATAGGCTGAGCAGAACCAGAATGGGCATGGTGGAAGGAAGCCCAATCATTCTGGCAATGTGTGAATAACTTATCTTGCTATACAGAGGGCAGAGAGAGGCAAAGAGGGAACTAGAGGAGTCTTTGAAGACATTGAGGTCCCAGCTAGGCTTAGTTGGGGGGCCAACTGAAGAGAGCTGTATACAGAGACTGAGCAGAGACAGAATGGGCATGGCGGGAGGAAGCCCAACCATTCTGGTAATGTGTGAGTAACTTATCCTGCTATACAGAGGGCAGAGAGAGGCAAAGAGGGAACCAGAGGAGCCTTTGACAACATTGAGGTCCCAGCTAGGCCTATGTGGGGGGCCTACCGAAGAGAGCTGTATCCAGAGACTGAGCAGAGCCAGAATGGGCATTGTGAGAGGAAGCCCAAACATTCTGGGATTGAGTGAGCAACTGATCCTGCTATACAGAGGGCAGAGAGGGAACCAGAGGAGCCTTTAATGACATTGAGGTCCCAGTTAGGCTTAGTTGGGGGGCCCACTGAAGAGAATGGTATCCAGAGTCCGAGCAGAGCTAGAAGGGGCATGGTGGGAGGAAACCCACCCATTCTGAGACTGAGTGAATAACTTATCCTCCTATACAGAGGACAGAGAGGGAACCAGAAGAACCTTTGATGACATTGAGATCCAAGCTAGGTCTAGTTGGGGGGCCTACTGAAGAGAACTGTATCCAGAGACTGAACAGAGTCAGAAGGGGCATGGTGGGAAGAAGCCCAACCATTCTGGCACTGAGTGAGTAATTGATCCTGCTATACAGAGGGCAGAGAGGGAACCAGAGGTGCCTTTGATGACATTGAGGTCCCAGCTAGGTTTAGTTGGGGGGCCTACCAAAGAGAATGGGATCCAGAGCCTCAGTAGAGCCAGAAGGGGCATGGTGGGAGGAAGCACAACCATTCTGAGGCTGAGCGAGTAACTGATCTTGCTATACAGAGGGCAGAGAGATTCAGATAGGGAACCAGAGGAGCATTTGACAACACTGAGGTTCCAGCTAGGCTTAGTTGGGGGCCCACCAAAGAGAGCTGTTTTGAGAGACTGAGCAGAGTCAGAATGGGCATGATGGGAGGAAGCCCAACCATATACAGAGGGCAGAGAGAGGCAAAGAGGGAACCAGAGGAGCCTTTGATGACATTAAGGTCCCAGCTGGGACTGAGTGAGTAATTGATCCTGCTGTACAGAGGGCAGAGAGGGAACCAGAGCAGCCTTTGATGACATTGAGGTCCCAGCTAAGTTTAGTTGGGGGGCCTACCGAAGAGAATGGTATCCAGAACCTGAGCAGAGCCAGAAGGGACATGGTGGGAGGAAGCACAACCATTCTGAGACTAAGTGAGTAAATAATCTTGCTATACAGAGGGCAGAGAAAGGCAGAGAGGGAACCAGGGGAGCCTTTGACGATACCGAGGTCCCAGCTAGGCTTAGTTGGGGGGCCTACCTAAGAGAGCTGTATCCAGAGACTGAGCAGAGCCATAATGGGCATGGTGGGAGGAAGCCCAACCATTCTGGGATTGAGCGAGCAACTGATCCTGCTATACAGAGGGCAGAGAGGGAACCAGAGGAGCCTTTGATGACATTGAGGTCCTAGCTAGGCCTAGCTGGGGGGCCTACCATAGAAAGCTGTATCCAGAGACTGAACAGAGCCAGAATGGGCATGGTGAGAGGAAGCCCAACCATTCTGGGACTGAGTGAGTAATTGATCCTGCTATACAAAGGGCAGATAGGGAACCAGAGGTGCGTTTGATGACAATGAGGTCCCGTCCCAGCTCGGATTAGTTGGGGGACCTACCGAAGAGAATGGTATTCAGAGCCTCAGCAGAGCCAGAAAGGGCATGGTGGGAGGAAGCACAACCATTCTGAGGCTGAGTGTGTAACTGATCTTGCTATACAGAGGGCAGAGAGATTCAGAGAAGGAACCAGAGGAGCATTTGACAACACTCAGGTCCCAGCTAGGCTTAGTTGGGGGCCTACCAAAGAGAGCTGTTTCCAGAGACTGAGCAGAGTCAGAATGGGCATGGTGGGAGGAAGCCCAACCATTCTGGAACTGATTGAGTAACTGATCCTGCTATACAGAGGGCAGAGAGAGGCAAAGAGGGAACCAGAGGAGCCTTTAATGACATTAAGGTCCCAGCTGGGACTGAGTGAGTAATTGATCCTGCTATACAGAGGGCAGAGAGGGAACCAGAGCAGCCTTTGATGACATTGAGGTCCCAGCTAAGTTTAGTTGGGGGGCCTACCGAAGAGAATGGTATCCAGAACCTGAGCAGAGCCAGAAGGGGCATGGTGGGAGGAAGCCCAACCATTCTGGGATTGAGTGAGCAACTGATCCTGCTATACAGAGGACAGAGAGGGAACCAGAGGAGCCTTTGATGACATTGAGGTCCCAGCTAGGCTTAGTTGGGGGGCCTACCAAAGAGAGCTGTATCCAGAGCCTGAGCAGAGCCAGAAGGGGCATGGTGGGAGGAGGCCAAACCATTCTGAGACTGAGTAATGTATCCTGATATACAGAGGACAGAGAGAGGCAGAGAGGGAACCAGAAGAGCCAGAAGAACCAGAAGAGCCTTTGATGACATTGAGGTCCCAGCAAGGCTTAGTTGGGGGCCTACTGAAGAGAGCTGTATCCAGAGACTGGGCAGAGTCTGCTTAGAAGTTTACCCAGTACAGCCAGGAGTTGTACAAGATAGCCTGCATTTTGCACAGAGCAGCCAGAAGCCAAACGGTCCTCAAGTTGTTCCACAGTTCTGGGATATCCCATGCTCCCCATTCCTATCAAAGTTACTGTTCTAATTAAAACACTAAAAGAAACCCCTAGACTGATCTTTGAGCCGGAGGAAGAATGCCGAAAATGCTGTGTGCCTGGTTGCGTATGCTATGAGTGGGGGAAATAAGTTAAAATTACCATCCGCTCCTGCTGGGGTAGCGTTAAATTATATTTTTTTAACGTTTAAATTCCATAATCTCAGTTTTCTAAATAGCCCCCAGCCCTCACCTTCCACAGCCCCATGGAGGGCAGAAAAGCCTGACGCTTCTCAAATGTACTTTTCCTGGCAGTAAGAATATTTTTCTTTCTGAACTCGGATTTAAGTCACCAGATCCCATTCCGGAAAGGCGGCCACATCTGTGTACATTATCCCCCTCTTATCTCCTATTGTACAAGGTAATGCTATATGTTTCTTGTCATAGCGCGCCTCCTTATCCGCCCTATATCTGCGCTCCGGAGCGATGCCCTCCTCCCGCTCTGCAACCTCATAAATAACCGCAATGATTTATCAGCATCACCCAGGCACAAAATCCTGTAAAAATAATAGAAAAAAAGGATTTATCACGGACAAACAATCGGAACGCTCTTACCGTGTTCTGTTTTATTCCTGATACATGAGGTGCGTCAGGGCCGCCAGAACAGGGATCTGATAAATAGGGAGCCTGCAACCAGGCGAGAGTGGAGGAGATCGTGTATTATCTGCTCGTATCTGTCACAGAGGCTCAGAGGGTTCCACAGACAAACTTTCCAGGTGAAGTTACGGGTTTTTAAAACTCTGTATTCACCTTGCAAATGTTTATGATGAGAGAAAGGAAAGGAAATGAAAGGGAAAGGGAAAAGGAGAGGAAGGAAAGAAAGGAAAGGAAAGAAAAGACAAGCAAAGGAGGAAGGAAGGAAGGGAAAGAAAAGGAAGGAATGGAAGAAAGGAAAGAAAGGAAGGAAGAAAAGGAATGGAAAGGGAAGGAAAGGAATGGAAAGGGAGAGAAAAGGAAGGAAGGGAAAGGAAGGAAGGAAGGGAAAGGAAGGAAGGAAGGAAGGAAGGAAGGAAGGAGAAAGAAAGAAAGAAAGAAAGAAAGAAAGAAAGAAAGAAAGAAAGAAAGAAAGAAAGAAAGAAAGAAAGAAAATGAAAGGAAAGGACAGAAAAGAAAAGGAAAGAGAACGGAAATGAAAGGAAAGAGAAAGGAAAGGGAGAAGAAGGAAGGAAATGAAAAGAAAGGAAAGGGAGAGGAAGGAAGGAGGAAAGAAAGGAAAGGAAGGAAGGAAAGGAAATGAAAGGGAGAGGAAGGAAGGAAATGAAAGGGAGAGGAAGGAAGGAAAGCAAAGGAAAGGGAGAGGAAGGAAAGAAAGGAAAGGAAATAAAAAGGAAGGAAGGAAGAAAGGGAAGGGAGAGGAAAGGAAAGGGAGAGGAAGGAAGGAAAGGGAGAGGAAGGAAAGAAAGGAAAGGAAATAAAAAGGAAGGAAGGAAGAAAGGGAAGGGAAAGGAAAGGTAAGGGAGAGCAAGGAAGGAAAGAAAGGAAAGGGAAGGGAGAGGAAGGAAAGGAAACAAAGGAATGGAATGGAAAGGAAAGGGAAGGTAGAGGAAGGAATGAAAATTAAAGGAAAGGAAATGGAAGGAAAGAGAAAGGAAAGGGATAAGAAGGAAGGAAATGAAAAGAAAGGAAAGGGACAGGAAGGAAAGAAAGGAAAGGAAAGGAAAGGAAGGAAGGAAGGAAGGAAGGAAGGAAGGAAGGAAGGAAGGAAGGAAGGAAATGAAAGGACAGGGAAAGGAAATGAAAGGACAGGGAAAGGAAATTAAAGGGAGATGAAGGAAAGCAAAGGAAAGGGAGAGGAAAGAAAGGAACGGAAATTAAATAAAAGGAAAGGAAAGGAAGGAAGGAAGGAAGGGAAGGGAGAGGAAAGGAAAAGAAAGGAAAGGACAGGAAAGGAAAGGAAAGGGAAGGGAGAGGAAGGAAGGAAAGAAAGGAAAGGATAATAATGGAAAGGAAAGGGAAGAAAAGGGAAGGGAGAGGAAGGAAAAGAATGGAAAGGAATGGAAAGGAATGGAAAGGAAGGAAAGGAAAGGAAAGGAAGGAAGGGAAAGGAAAGGAAGGAAACCTATTAATCTATCCAATAATAACCCGAGACAACAGCTTTCGCTGAAACGATTAGGTTCAGGTATGAAAAAGGGGGGCTCACGGGGGCAGCTGCACTACAGAAGGGTTTTCACCTTGGTGCATAGAATGCATTAAGGTGAAAAACCTTGAGAATTTACAATCCCTTTTAAAACCTTTTATTAAGCTCTAGTTACTCTTAATCAGCCTTAATTACCTCCAATGTTATTTACTATTAAAATTGATTCTGCTGCCCCTGGAAGCCGTTCCATCAGACGAAACGTATGTAGGGCAGAGCTCAGCGTTGTTGTCTGCATGTCTGTCGGAAGAGCCGGCAATATGCTCTTTGAAATCGCTTTGCTTGTGGGTACCCACATCAATTTTATTAACCACTTGACCTCCGGGTGATTTACCCCCCTTCTGGCAATTTTTTACGATAAGGCACTGCGTTACTGACAATTGTGTGGACGTGCCACGCTGTACCCAAATAAAATTTATGTCTTTTTTTTCCCACAAATAGAGCTTTCTTTGGTGGTATGTGATCATCTCTTTTTGTGAAATAAAATAAAAAAAGACCTACAATTTTGAGGAGAACAAAACAATTTTTTTTACTTCCCGCTATAAAACATATCCAAAAAGAAAAAAAAGAAAAAATCGAATTTCTTTATCAATTTAGACCAATATGTATTTGTTCCCAATAAGCGTATATTGTTTGGTTTGCGCAAAAGTTATACAAACTGTGGGATATTTTATTTATTTATTACTAGTAATGAGGCAGATCAGCGACTTATAGAGGGACTGTGGCAGACATTCTGACACTGACACTTTCTGGAGACCAGTAATGCTAATACAGTGATCAGTGCTAAAAAAAATATGCACTATCACTGTACTAACCAGTGGCAGCTGATGCTCAAAATGTTTGAGGGGGAGCAAACACACTGAAAAATTCTGAAAAAAAAAAACCCATCAATTGCAGCCTCACTGTGCCCATCAAACGCAGCCACTGTGCCATCAAACGCAGCCACTGTGCCCATCAAACGCAGCCACTGTGCCATCAAACGCAGCCACTGTGCCATCAAACGCAGACACTGTACCATCAAACGCAGCCACTGTGCCTATAAATTGCCACCACTGTGCCATCAAACGCAGCCACTGTGCCCATAAAATGCAGTCACTGTGCCCATAACATGCAGTCACTGTGCCCATCAAACGCAGACACTGTGCCCATAAAATGCAGTCACTGTGCCCATAACATGCAGTCACTGTGCCTATAAATTGCCACCACTGTGCCATCAAACGCAGCCACTGTGCCCATAAAATGCAGTCACTGTGCCCATAACATGCAGTCACTGTGCCCATCAAACGCAGACACTGTGCCCATAAAATGCAGTCACTGTGCCCATAACATGCAGTCACTGTGCCCATCAAACGCAGACACTGTGCCATGAAACGCAGATGTTGTACCATCAAACACAGCCATTGTGCCCATCAAACGCTCCCACTGTGCCCAGCAAATGCTGCCACTGTGCCATTAAATGCTTGCACTGTAGCCATCGAATGCTGCCACTATGCGCCCCCCACCTGCCATCTGCACGGCACTTACCCTGTCTCGGTGGGACAGCGGGTGATGGCAGTGGGCAGCCACCAGTGTCCTCTCCTCGCCTGATAGGCGTCCATTTCACAGTGCCTGTAGTTTCAGGTGACAGGTGACGGGCCCCCAACCCGGAAATGCTGGATCTCACACACACACACACACACTCACACTATATTACCAAAAGTATTGGGACACCTGCCTTTACACACACCCCAAACTCGCTCATCCATGTCTTAATGGAAGGGGTCATCCCCAAACTGTTCCCACAAAGTTGGGAGCATGAAATTGTGCAAAATGTCTTAGGATGCTGATGCCTTAAGAGTTCCCTTCACTAAGAGGCCAAGCCCAACCCCTGAACCCCCCCCCACACACACCATAATCTCCCCTCCACCAAATGATTTGGACCAGTGCACAAAGCAAGGTCCATAAAGACATGGGTGAGAGAGTTTGGGGTGGAGGAAGTTGACAGGCCTGCACAGAGTCCTGACCTCAACCTGATAGAACACTTTTGGGGTGAATTAGAGCCGAGACTGCGAGCCAGGCCTTCTCATCCAACATCGGTGCCTGACCTCACAAATGCGCTTTTGGAAGAATGGTGAAACGTTCCAATAGAGCACACTCCTAAACCTTGTGGACGGCCTTCCCAGAAGAGTTAAAGCTGTTATCGTTGCAAAGGGTGGGCCAACTCAATATTAAACCCTACGGACTAAGACTCCTTTTACACTGCATCGGCGGTAAAACGCTGATATTTTTAGCGACGTTTTACCGTCGGATTTGCAGCGCATTTAAGCCGCTTGCGGGGCACTTTTACCCCCCCCCCGCTAGCAGCCGAGAAAGGGTTAAAACCGCCCGCAATATGCCACAATAGCAGCGTTTTGCCGGCGGTAATGCAGCGCTGCCCCATTGATTTCAATGGGGAGCGGCGGTGGAGGAGCGTTAAACACACCCGCTCCTTCACCGCTCCAAAGAAGCTGCTGGCAGGACTTTTCCTGACGTCCTGCCAGCGCACCGCTCCGGTGTGAAAGCCCTCGAGGGTTTTTCACGCTGGAATGAATGGAGCAGCAGTTTGAGGGCGAATTGCAGGTGCTATTTCTAACGCTATAGCGCCTGCAAAACGCCCTCGGTGTGAAAGGTGTCTAAGACTGGGATGCCGTTAAGATTCATGTGTGTTAAGGCAGGTGTCCTAATACTTTTGACAATATAGTAGATATATATATATATATATATATATATATACACACATGATCCAGCGCAGCCGGAGGGGGCCCATCCGTTGATGTTGGATATTTGATGTGGGAATATCAGCAGTCTCAAGTCATTTAGATATACATATATTTTTTTTCCCAATATTTCTTACTACACTTATATCTTGCCTATCGCTGTGATCTGGTTACTTTCTCGCGCCGGTCACCTTTGCATTTTAAAGCTGACAAATGCCTTTCAGAAGTGTAAGTGAGAGCAGGTCACCCTACCAAATGCTATCATATTCTCCTTGTACCATTAAGTGTTTCCACCCCCCCTCCCCCACCCTTGGGGGGGGGACATTACCAGCCGTACATCATGTCACAGGGATCTGGTATGAAAAGGCTGCCGGTAACCCAAGAACGGAACTAAAGAAGCCTGCCAGGAGTTGTAAAACCACATTCAGATGTGCGGAGAGCAGGAGAGAGCGCGCCGGTCTGCGCCACCGCCCCGCCAAGGTCACACCGAGGACTTGGCTTATTACACTCTAAGTGGGAGCATATGCCGGGGGGGCGCTTAATATGATATCTGCGGGGTGACCTTCCTGCGGTAGCACCGCTTAAAGGGGGAACTCCGGGGCAAAACTAAACCTAACAGCTCGGCTCATGCTCACTTGGCCACACGATCATAACCACCTAGCCACGCACGCGGCAACTTCAACCACCTCTTGCGGTACACGTCAAGGGAAACTAAAAGCATATGCAGCACAGTTTGCCATTTATTTAACCCTTTAACGCTTTCACTGCCAGAGCTGAGTTTTTTTTTTTTGCTAAAAAAAAAAAAAAATTTGGGTACTGGGGTTTCAGATTCATTGATATTACCCCTCTCGGTCTACCTACTTTCATGTTTAACCCCCTTGAAGACCAGGCTTTTTTTGGGCACATTTTTGTTTAAATCAGTATAGCATGGGAAAGACACATATGGTGAGAGGCAATGGTGCAGCCTACCTGAAGAAGACCCCAACAAAATGGGTCGAAACGCGTCAACCATTGTCATACATTAGGCATGTTGTCATGGAATGTTATGTACAATTTTGTGTTTGCCCTTTCTTTCTTGCACCTTGGGGGGGGTTGTTCCCCTATAGAGCTCATATTTTAACCTTTGTGGAAACACTGCACGTCAATAATTTTTTTTACTAAAGAACGTATTTTTTCCAATTGCATTTATTACTCATTTAACTCGCTGCTTTAAAACCCCTCTGGGGGAACCCTCCCATAATATATTTAAATCAGTATTGTTTTTTTTTTTTTGCTCAAAAATTACTCATAACCCGCAAAACATTAGATTTATTTATTTTATTTTTAGCAGAGACCCCTTGGGAATAAAATGGTGATTGGGGCAATTCTTGTTATGTCACACGGTATTTGCACAGCGGGTTTTGCAAAAGGCAATTTATTTGGGGAAAAAAATACACTTTAAATTAAGTGAAGTTCTACCCAAAAATGGAAGCTCCGCTTATCTGCCTCCTCCTCCCCCCCCCTCTGGTGCCACATGTGGCACCTTTCGTGGGGGGAGGGGGGGACAAGTACCCGTCTCCACTTTGTCTGACCTCGCCGAGGTATATTGTCAGAAGTTCGGGCCCCATCCTCCTCCTCCTCCTCTCCCCTCCGCCAGGCCAGTTAGGGAGCGCAGCGCGCATTTACAGTAGGGAACCGGCTGTGAAGCCATAAGGCAACTGAGAGCCGATGGAAACATCGCCTGGGGTGCCGACACCGCTGAATTCCGCTGGATTCCAGGACAGGTAAGTGTCCTAATATTAAAAGTCAGCAGCTGTAGAATACGTAGCTGCTGACTTTACATTTTTTGTGTGGGGGTGGGGGCGGAACTTCGCTTTAATACACTGACACCGTCTACTGCTCTACTGACACCGTCCACTGCCCTACTGACACCGTCCACTGCTCTACTGACACCGTCCACTGCTCTACTGACACCGTCCACTGCCCTACCACTGCCCTACTGACACCTTCCACTGCCCTACTGACACCGTCCACTGCTCTACTGACACCGTCCACTGCTCTACTGATGCCTTCCACTGCTCTACTGACGCCTTCCACTGCCCTTCTGGCGCCGTCCACTGCCCTACTGACACCGTCCACTGCCCTACGGATACCGTCCACTGCTCTACGGATACCGTCCACTGCTCTACGGATACCGTCCTCTGCCCTACTGACACCGTCCACTGCTCTACTGACACCGTCCACTGCCCTACTGACACCGTCCACTGCCCTACTGACACCGTCCACTGCCCTACTGACACCGTCCACTGCTCTACGGATACCGTCCACTGCTCTACGGATACCGTCCTCTGCCCTACTGACACCGTCCACTGCTCTACTGACACCGTCCACTGCTCTACTGACACCGTCCACTGCTCTACTGACACCTTCCACTGCCCTACTGACACCTTCCACTGCTCTACTGACACCTTCCACTGCCATAGTGTATGTAATGCTTGAGAGGACTGTCAGAAACTCTAGACTTAATAGAGGAAATGAGGGTCAGAGCGTGTGGACATGCTAAATTTTTGACTGTGGAAGACAAAACGAAACTAGGAACATGTTACATGAGGCTGATAGAGATCAATGTTAATCAATATTTCCTCTACCGGCTGCCGAGGTCTAAGGGCCACACAATCATGCAGGTTGGGCACCAGGGCCTGATAAAGACTAAAGACCAACCCAGGCTTCCCTGAGCCAGCGGTGACCGTTCCCCAGGTGATGCGGAAAAGGCTTAATGGGCGGGGGATCAACCCGTGGAAAGGTTCGGCATCGAAGTGTGACGGCTGCCAATTACACGGAGACGGGACACGCTGACCCGTCTCCGCCGGATATCACAAGACTCGCGCGTACGCGGCGGTATTATTGGCTCAGAGCTGTCACCTCGCCGGCCGCCTGGCGCTAATCAGATTAGGCACATTTGCTCCAAGTTTAATATGTAAACTAGCTGTACTAGCTGGGCTCCGCGCCACGGCCGCCTAATGTATGGAAATGTATTCTGGGCAGAAAATATGACTTCGCTCTAATAGGACTTCCGAGAAACGCCGCTGACATCATTTAAATAGAACGATATTCTTTCGTAAGAAAAAAAAAAAAGTGTCTTTTTTTTGTGTCCTGATAAAATTAGATTTTTTTTTCCCTTCCTAAATGATTTCACGAAAGACGATCGGAAAACCTGTCCGACTTATAATCGATGGCAGCTCACCAGTCCTTAGATGCGGTGGCTGCATTAGTTTTCATTTTTTTTTTTTTACTTTATTGTTACCTGGTGATCCTGCCAATAGCACACTTCCTGTCCCATGGTGACAACACTCACTTCCTGTACTGGAGGGCCCAGCGTTGTCACCCTAGGACAGAAAGTGCTTTAACCACTTAAAGACTGGAAGGATTTACCCCCCCATCCCCTTAGTGACCAGGCCATTTATCTTCGATACGGCACTGCGTTAATGTAACTGACAATTGAGCGGTTGTGCGACACTGTACCCAAATTAACATTTATGCATTTTTTTTCCCCCACAAATAGAGCTTTCTTTTGGTGGTATTTAATCACCACTGCGGTTTTTATTTTTTGTGCTGTAAACAAAAAAAGACCGACAATTTAAAAAAAAAACTTTTTGCTATAATACATGTGCCAAAAAAAAAAAGGAAAAAAACGAATGTATTTATCACTTTAGGCTGATATGTATTCTGGAACATATTTCTGATAAAAAAATATTCCAATAAGCGTATATCGATCGGTTTGCGCAAAAGTTATAGCGTCTACAAAATAGGGGATAGATTCGGGGGACCTTTCATTTATTTATTTTTATTGTTTTTACTGGTAATGGCGGCGATCAGCAATTTTTAGCGGGACTGAGACATTGTGGCAGACAGATCTGAACCTAAGTGACACTTTTTGGGGACCAGCGACACAAATACAGTGATAAAAAAATGCACTGCCACTGTACTAATAACACTGGCAGGGAAGGGGTTAACATCAGGGGGCGATCAAAGGGTTACGTGTGTCCTAGAGAGTGCTTGCTAACTGAGTGGGGGACGGACTTACAGGGAGTACACAGCGATTGGTATTTCTGATTACTAGGAACAGACGATCTCTCTGTACTCCCGTCAGAAAGGGGATTTGCTTTGTTTACATAGGCAGATTCCCATTCTGCCTCTCTGTGGAACGATCGAAGGTGGCCGGCTGACATTGTGGCCGCAATCAACGCACATTGTCTCCCACTCTTCACCTATATACCCATTAGATTGATCAACGTCTTTACCCATTTACCTATCAGATCTATCTACGACTTTACCCATCAGATCGATCAACGTTTTCACCCATTCAGCCATCAGATCGATCAGCATCTTAACCTATTTACCCGAATACCTTAATCAATATCTTCACCGATTTATCCATCAGGCTGATGAGTGTCTTCATCCATTTACCCATCACATTGATCAACATTTTCACCAAATTACCCAACAGATCAGTTGATGTCCTCACCCATTTACCCATCACATTGACTAAGGTCTTCACCAATTTATCCATCAAGTTGACCAATGTCTTCACCCATTTATGCATCAGATTGACCAAGGTATTCACCAATTTATCTATCAGGTCGACTATGGGGTTTATTTACTAAAGGCAAATACACTATGCACTACAAGTGCACTGCAATTTATCCATCAAGTTGACCAATGTCTTCAACCATTTACGCATCAGATTGACCAAGGTATTCACCAATTTATCTATCAGGTCGACTATGGGGTTTATTTACTAAAGGCAAATACACTATGCACTACAAGTGCACTGCAATTTATCCATCAAGTTGACCAATGTCTTCAACCATTTACGCATCAGATTGACCAAGGGCTTCACCAATTTATCTATCAAGTTGACTGTCTTCACCCATTTACCCATCTGATTGACCAAAGTCTTCACCAATTTATCTATCAAGTTGACCAATGTCTTCACCCATTTACACATCAGATTGACCAAGGTCTTCACCAATTTATATATCAATTTGATTATGTGTTCACCCATAAGATTGACCAAGGCCTTCACCAATTTATCCATCAAGTTGACCAATGTCTTCACCTATTTACGCATCAGATTGACCAAGGGCTTCACCAATTTATCTATCAAGTTGACTATGTCTTCACCCATTTACCCATTTGATTGACCAAAGTCTTCACCAATGTCTTCACCCATTTATGCATCAGATTGACCAAGGTCTTCACCAATTTTTCTCTCAAGTTGACCAGTATCTTCCCCTATTTATGCATCAGATTGACCAAGGTCTTCGCCAATTTATCCATCAAGTTGACCAATGTCTTCACCTATTTACACATCAGATTGATCAAGATCTTCACCAATTTATCCATCAAGTTGACCAATGTCTTCATTCATTTACGCATCAGATTGACCAAGGGCTTCACCAATTTATCTATCAAGTTGACTATGTCTTCACCCATTTACCCATCTGATTGACCAAAGTCTTCACCAATTTATCCATCAAGTTGACCAATGTCTTCACCCATTTACACATCAGATTGACCAAGGTCTTCACCAATTTATATATCAATTTGATTATGTGTTCACCCATCAGATTGACCAAGGCCTTCACCAATTTATCCATCAAGTTGACCAATGTCTTCACCTATTTACGCATCAGATTGACCAAGGGCTTCACCAATTTATCTATCAAGTTGACTATGTCTTCACCCATTTACCCATTTGATTGACCAAAGTCTTCACCAATTTATCCATCAAGTTGACCAATGTCTTCACCCATTTATGCATCAGATTGACCAAGGTCTTCACCAATTTTTCTCTCAAGTTGACCAGTATCTTCCCCTATTTATGCATCAGATTGACCAAGGTCTTCGCCAATTTATCCATCAAGTTGACCAATGTCTTCACCTATTTACACATCAGATTGATCAAGTCTTCACCAATTTATCCTTCAAGTTGACCAATGTCTTCACCTATTTACACATCAGATTGATCAAGATCTTCACCAATTTATCCATCAAGTTGACCAATGTCTTCACCCATTTACGCATCAGATTGACCAAGTCTTCACCAATTTATCCTTCAAGTTGACCAATGTATTCACCCATTTACCCATCAGATTGACCAAGGTCTTCATCAATTTATATATCAATTTGATTATGTGTTCACCCATCAGATTGACCAAGGCCTTCACCAATTTATCCATCAAGTTGACCAATGTCTTCACCTATTTACACATCAGATTGACCAAGGTCTTCACCAATTTACCTATCAAGTTGATCAATGTTGTCACCCATTTACCCATCACATTGACCAACGTCTTCACCAATTTACCCATCAGCTTGACCAATGTCTTCACCCATTTACCCATCACATTGACCAACATCTTCACCAATTGACCCATCAGCTTGACCAATGTCTTCACCCATTTACCCATCACATTGACCAACGTCTTCACCAATTGACCCATTAGCTTGACCAATATCTTCACCCATTTACCCATCAGATCAGTTCACAGGTTTACAAGTTAAAATCAGTATTTTTTGCTAGAAAATTACTTAGAACCCCCAAACATTATATATAATTTTTTTCGCAAAGACCCTAGAAAATAACATGGCGGTCGTTGCAATATTTTATCGCACAGTATTTACGCAGCGGTCTTTCAAAGGCAATTTTGTTTGGAAAAAATACACTTTTCTTAAATAAAAAAAATAAGAAAACAGTAAAGTTAGAACAATTTATTTATTTATTTTTTGCGTAAAAGATGATGTTACGCCGAGTAAATATATACCTAACATGTCATGCTTTAAAATTTGCACGCACTCGTGGAATGGCGACAAACGACAGTACTTTAAAATCTCCAGAGACAAGGTTTACATTTTTAAATGGTTACCATTTTAGCGTCACGGAGGAGGTCTTTTGCTAGAATTATTGCTCTCGCTCCGACGATCGTGGCGATATCTCACATGTGTGATTTGAACACTTACATTTACGGGCGCGATTTACGTACTTGTTTTTCTGTGGTGCATGAGCACACGGGGACAGGGGCACTTTATTTTTTATTTTTTTATATTGTTCCTTTAAAAAAAGAATTCTGATCACTTTAATAGATGTCACGAGGTATAAAAACATCCGTTGTGACAGTAATAGGCAGTGACAGGTCCTCTTTATGGAGAGATCTGGGGTCACCCCAAACCCCTCCTCCGCACTTCAAAGTATTAAAAATGCCCAAATTGGCATTTTTTTTAATACCTTTCATTTTTTTTTTTTTTACATCCATCCGTTGGCTGCCGAGCAAACCAGAAGTGCCGTTGTGACAATGCTCCCGGGTTACTACATCGGGAATCCGATTGGTCGCTCGGGTCTCCCGGTGGTTAAGACTATAGAGCACATCCCTCTCACATCATCTCCCTAACATAGAGAAGAGCTGTTCTGTAGTCTTCAGGGATAGCTGGGAGCAGGGGCATTGCTCGGCCTACAAAAGATCTGGGGCTAGAGCCCATAGCAACGTAGTAAAGAAAGTCATACGCTTGGGCGGGCATACACATGTATCTAATATATGTGTATGTGTGTATATATCCCCAGAGAGCCCCCCCTTACATCAGGGTCCCCAGGGAACCCCCCACTTACATCAGGGTCCCCAGAGAGCCCCCACCTACATCAGGGTTCCCAGAGAGCCTCCCCCTTGCATCAGGGTCTCCAAAGAGTCTCCCCATGCATCAGTGTCCCCAGAGAGCCCCCCACCTACATCAGGGTCCCCAGACAGCCCCCACTTACATCTGGGTACCCAGAGAGCCTCCCCCTTGCATCAGGGTCCCCAGAAAGCCCCCCACTTACATCAGGGTCCCCATACAGCCCCCCACTTACATCAGGGTCCCCAGAGAGCCTTCCCCTTGCATCAGGGTCCCCAGAAAGCCCCCCACTTACATCAGGGTCTCCAGAGAGCCCACCACTTACATCAGGGTTCCCAGAGAGCCTCCCCCTTGCATCAGGGTCCCCAAAGAGCCTCCCCATGCATCAGTGTCCCCAGAGAGCCCCCCACCTACATCAGGGTCCCCAGACAGCCCCCCACTTACATCTGGGTACCCAGAGAGCCTCCCCCTTGCATCAGGGTCCCCAGAAAGCCCCCCACTTACATCAGGGTCCCCATACAGCCCCCCACTTACATTAGGGTCCTCAGAGAGCCTTCCTCTTGCATCAGGGTCCCCAGAAACCCCCCCACTTACATCAGGGTCCCCAGAGAGCCCACCACTTACATAAGGGTCCCCAGAAAGCCCCCCACTTACATCAGGATCCCCAGAGAGCCCCCCTTGCATCAGGGTTCCCAAAGAGCCCCCAACTTACATCAGGGTCCCCAGAGAGCCTCCTCCTTACATCAGGTTCCCGAGAAAGCCCCCCACTTACATCGGGGTCCCCAGAGAGCCCCCCTTGTATCAAGGTTTCCAGAGAGCCCCCCACTTACATCAGGGTCCCCAGAGAGCCTCCCCTCCCCTTGGGGACCCCTGCAGAGACTCAGGGCTATAGGTCCCAGATTCAAGGCCATAGCCCCAAAAGCCACCCCTTAGCGACGCCACTGGCTGGGAGCAATGCAACTGATAAGAGTGCAGCACAGACAGAGGGCACAGGACAGCACAAGATTTCTTGCAGGATCAACAGGTATTTTTGAACTTTTTGAACAGATATAAGAAAACACTTTTAATGGTATCCTTAACAGACCAAAGGAGGGGGGGGGGAGCGTAATAATAGACGTTCATTGTTCGGGTTTACAAATATTTTAAGTCAATGACACTGGGCGCGCCACATACACCCAAAAAAAAGTGACTTGAAGTACAAAGGACGTGTGTAGTACGTTCGGTCCTACAACCCTCTAACTTTCCACCTTTTGCAGCCAATTACTGGTTATCAAAATGACAGCCGGAAATTGCTGTATAAATACAATGCTGTAAAAAGCTGCTGCTGTTAAAAAACAAACATGAATTATTTTTAACGAATTCAGTTAAATAAAATAAAAAAAAGACACTGATCAGGAGATAGAGAGATATAAAGTAACATTGTTTATAAACATTGATCACACAGGAGATAGATACAAAGTAACATTGTTTATAAACATTGATCAGACAGGAGATAGAGAGATACAAAGTAACATTGTTTATAAACATGGATCAGACAGGAGATAGAGAGATACAAAGTAACATTGTTTATAAACATTGATCAGACGGGAGATAAAAGATGCAAAGTAACATTGTTTATAAACATTCTTTAGATGGGAGATAGAGAGATACAAAATTACATTGTTTATAAACATTGATCAGACAGAAGATACAAAGTAATATTGTTTATAAACATTGTTCAGGTGGGAGATAGAGAGATAGAAAGTAACATTGATCAGACAGGAAATAGGGTCCTTTCACACCGAACACAGTTGAATGCAGTTGGATGCATTTTGAACTGCACTCCAACTGCATGGACAGTCCAAAATCAATGCAATCCTATGGGCATAAATCACATCATTGCAGTCCAGTTTAAAAAAAAAAAATAGAGCATGCCGCATTTTTATGCACCACAAATGCAGGGAGCGCACTACAAAACACACATAAATTGCACTGCACCCCTTTAAGCCAAGAAAGCCAAAACCTAAAATTTAGAGCAAAATGCATTCAAGCTCATGTCAAGCACGCATCAAACACGCTTCAAATGCATGTAAACATGCAGTCAAAAACACGCAGTTATGTTCAGTTTTTGGTGTGAATGGGCCCATAGAGTAACATTGTTTACAAACATTGATCAGACAGGAGCTATAAAGTAACATTGTTTATAAACATTGATCAGACAGGAGATGTAAAGTAGCATTGTTTATAAACATTGATCAGACAGGCGATATAAAGTAGCATTGTTTATAAACATTGATCAGACAGGAGATATAATGTAACATTGTTTATAAACATTGATCAGGCAGGAGATATAAAGAAACATTGTTTATAAACATTGATCAGATAGAGAGATACAAAGTAGCTAACAAGGGAAAACAAATCTAATAAAATGTGTCCTTATTTAAACCCTTATAAACCATAAGTTCAGTCTAATGATTTCTAATTAGCTCCTTCTTCTCATTTCCCCTTTAACATTATTTTCCTGACAGATTTTTTCTATTGTTTGAATTTTTGTAACCATTAATATTTAAACTTTTTATTTTTTATTTTTTTTTAGTAATGCCTTAAAAAAAAAAAAAATAAATAAATAAAAAAAAAAACCTTTATCTAATTTAAAATGAATGCTTCGTACCACAATGATAATTTTGACGTGTTAATTTAAAAACCGCACTCCTCCCCCGAAACCTTCTATGACACCTTCCATGACCAGTCACATCCCAGGAGGCTGATGGACCGGTCTGGGACACCCAACTTATCTAATATTTAATTCTATTAAAAAAAAAAAAAAAGTGAGATTTGCTCACCTAGCAATAGGTTAGCACCCATAAACTCTCCTCCAATCAGAATACTGTGATTTATTCCTTGGCGGCGGTGTTGCTGCAACCCTTCAATATCTGACCGATTGCAGTGCTGAGGATGAAGATATGACTCTCTATTGCTCTTGCGTTCCTCGAAGAAGCAGAAGCACCGACTGGTCTGTGGAGAGTAACAGATGGGCTGGAAGAGCACAAAAAAAAACCTCCCTGCCGAGACACCCAACTCCTTACATATGAAATGAAGGCATTTCCCGGGACAATACCTGCATTCGGCTGCAGAAAGTCAACACACTGACTACGGGTCAGCAGATGGCTAAATCCTGGACTCTCCCAACAAAAGGCAGGAGATGGACACTGACCTCCCATTACCCAGAATGCCTTGCCAGGGACCTCTGACTGATGTTGGCTGCTTTAGTCAGAATAAAGACTTATTAGAGTTACTGAAAGCAATCAGATCACATCAGCCAATGTCTTCACCCTTTTACTCATCAGATCGATCAGTGGTTCTATCTATTTCCCTATCAGATTGATCAACGCCTTCACCAATTTCCTTATGTAGTAGATGGTTGTCTTCACAAATCACATCGATTGACGTTTTTACCAATTTACCCATCAGATCACTCAACATCTTCACCAATTTATTCTTCAGATCGGCCAATATGTTCACCCATTTACCCATCAGATCGTTCAACATCTTCACCCATTTACCCATCAGATTGGTCAACATCTTCACCCATTATCCCATCAGATCCTTCAACATCTTCACCCATTGTGCCATCAGATTGGTCAACATCTTCCCCCATTTACCCATCAGATCGATAAACACCCATTGTCCCATCAGATCAGTCAACATCTTCACCCATTTACCCCTAACATTGGTCAACATCTTCACCAATTTATACATCAGATCGATCAACATCTTCACCCATTTACCCATCAGATCGGTCACCATCTTCACCCATTGTCCCATCAGATCAGTCAACATCTTCACGCATTTAACCATCAGATCGGTCAACATCTTCACCCATTTACCCAACAGATCGGTCAACATCTTCACCCATTGTCCCATCAGATCATCCAACATCTTCACCAATTTATTCTTCAGATCGGTCAACATCTTCACCCATTTACCCATCAAACTAGTCAACATCTTCACCCATTTACCCATCAGATCTATCTATAACTTCACCTATCAGATTGATCAACGTCTTCACCCATTAAGCCAGCAGATCGATCCACGTCTTCACCCATTTCCCCAGTCACATTGATCAACATCTTCACCCATTTTGCCATCAGCTCAATCAATATCTTATCCATTAACCTATCAGATCGATCAGCTTCATCACCCATTTATTCATTAGATCAATCAACATCTCCAGCCATTTAGTCATCAGATCGGTAAACATCTTCATCCATTTGCCCCATCAAATTGATCAACATCTTCACGCATTTATCCATCAGATCGGTCAACATCTTCACCCATTTAACCCTAAGATCGGTCAACATCTTCACCAATTTATTCATCAGATCGGTCAACATCTTCACCAATTTATTCATCAGATCAATCAACATCTTCACCCATTTACCCCTAAGATCGGTCAACATCTTCAGCAATTTATTCATCAGATCGGTCAACATCTTCACCCATTTACCCATCAGATCGGTCACCATCTTCACCCATTGTCCCATCAGATCAGTCAACATCTTCACGCATTTATCCATCAGATCGGTCAACATCTTCACCCATTTACCCAACAGATCGGTCAACATCTTCACCCATTGTCCCATCAGATCAGTCAACATCTTCACCAATTTATTCTTCAGATCGGTAAACATCTTCACCCATTTACCCATCAGAGCGGTCAACGTCTTCACCCATTAATCCATCAAATTAGTCAACATCTTCACCCATTTACCCATCAGATCTATCTATAACTTCACCTATCAGATTGATCAATGTCTTCACCCATTAAGCCAGCAGATCGATCCACGTCTTCACCCATTTCCCCAGTCACATTGATCAACATCTTCACCCATTTTGCCATCAGCTCAATCAATATCTTATCCATTAACCTATCAGATCGATCAGCTTCATCACCCATTTATTCATTAGATCAATCAACATCCCCAGCCATTTAGTCATCAGATCGGTAAACATCTTCATCCATTTGCCCCATCAAATTGATCAACATCTTCACCCATTTACCCATCAGATCGGTCAATATCTTCACCCATTTACCCATCAGATCAATAAACACCAATTGTCCCATCAGATCAGTCAACATCTTCACGCATTTATCCATCAGATCGGTCAACATCTTCACCCATTTAACCCTAAGATCGGTCAACATCTTCACCAATTTATTCATCAGATCGGTCAACATCTTCACCAATTTATTCATCAGATCGATCAACATCTTCACCCATTTACCCCTAAGATCGGTCAACATCTTCAGCAATTTATTCATCAGATCGGTCAACATCTTCACCCATTTACCCATCAGATCGGTCACCATCTTCACCCATTGTCCCATCAGATCAGTCAACATCTTCACGCATTTATCCATCAGATCGGTCAAGATCTTCACCCATTTACCCAACAGATCGGTCAACATCTTCACCCATTGTCCCATCAGATCAGTCAACATCTTCACCAATTTATTCTTCAGATCGGTAAACATCTTCACCCATTTACCCATCAGAGCGGTCAACGTCTTCACCCATTAATCCATCAAATTAGTCAACATCTTCACCCATTTACCCATCAGATCTATCTATAACTTCACCTATCAGATTGATCAATGTCTTCACCCATTAAGCCAGCAGATCGATCCACGTCTTCACCCATTTCCCCAGTCACATTGATCAACATCTTCATCCATTTTGCCATCAGTTCAATCAATATCTTATCCATTAACCTATCAAATCGATCAGCTTCTTCACCCATTTATTCATTAGATCAATCAACATCCCCAGCCATTTAGTCATCAGATCGGTAAACATCTTCATCCATTTGCCCCATCAAATTGATCAACATCTTCACCCATTTATTCATCAGATTGATCGATGTCATCTCCCATCAGATCAAATAATAATATCTTCACCCATTTACCCACATCAATCTATGACTACGCATCAGATTGATCAATGTCTTCCCCTATTTACCCGAAAGATCGGTCAATGTCTTCGCCCATTTACCCCCTCACATTGATCAACATTTTCACCCATTTACCCATCAACTCAATCAATATCTTGACCCATCAGATCTATGTATGACTTTTCCCACCAGATTCAGCATCAGATTGATCAATGTCTTCCCCTATTTACCCAAAAGATCGATCAATGTCTTCACCCATTTACCCAGCAGATGGATCAATGGCTTCACCCATATACCCATTAGATCAATCGTCTTCACCCATTTAACCTTTAGCTCAATCAATAGCTTCGCCCATTTACCTATCAGATCTATCCATGACTTTACCCATCAGATCGATCAACGTCTTCACCCATTCAGCCATCAGATCAATCAATGTCTTCACCCTATTTACTCGGTCACATTAACCAACATCTTCACCCATTTAGCCATCAGGTTGATCAGCGTCTTCATGCATTTATCCATCACATTGATGGACATTTTTGCCAAATTACCCAACAGATCAGTTGATGTCCTCACCCATTTACCCATCAGATTGACCAAGGTCTTCATCAATTTATCCATCAAGTTGACCAACATCTTCCCCAATTTACCTATCACATTGACCAATGTCTTCACCAGTTTACCCATCAGCTTGACCAAGGTCTTCACCCATTTACTCATCACATTGAGCGACATCTTCACCCATTTACCCATCAGATCAGTTCATGTCCTCACACCATTACCCATCAGATTGACTAAGATCTTCACCAATTTATCCATCAAGTTGACCAACATCTTCACCAATTTACCCATCAGACTGACCAACATCTTTACCAATTTACCCATCAGATTGACCAGGTTCTTCACCCATTTACCCATCACTTTGAGCAACATCTTCACCCATTTACTCAACAGATCAGTTGATGTCTTCACCCATTTACTCATCAGACCGACCAAGGTCTTCACCAATTTACACATCAGCCTGATCGGCATCCTCATCCATTTACCCATCAGATTGATTGAATCCAGATTGAAGCCATCTTCATCCATTCACCTATTAATTTCATCGACGGTTTCAACAATTTCCCCATCAGATCAATCACATTTTGGTGCGTACTTAATAAAAAGTCAACACTGATATTTTGAAGGTCCACCTACATTCTTAAATGGATTGACTGTCAATGCATGCCGATGTGCCGAAAATAAACAAGACCCTTACCATGCTTTGCCAAGCATTTCAGCCTGCTGCAATCATTGCCTTACTCTAGATGCACTTCTAACCACCTAACCACCTCCAGCCACCTAACCACGTTAGGTGGCTGGAGGTGAACGGAGCCTTAGTGCTGCAGCCTCTCTCCTTGTGACTTGTTACAACGTTACCATATTGCAGCTAAATCACTTGGGAAGAGGAGATTGAGGAAATGCTTGCTCCTGCCTGCAGCAGACTGATGACATCATCTCAGCCTAGGCAAATTTACTGGACCAGAGCTCAAGGATGGCTCTTTAATGATAAAAAGTGGAACTTTTCTGAAAAATTATCCTGATGCTCTATAATGTGACATGTCAGGAATTTAGCAATTGTAAAACTTTCAAGGGCCCACGTCCATGGCTCCTTCCCCTACTCTGGTTCCACCCGGCATTGCATCTCCACTCTACAGACACCGAACGCACACACCAACGCTTGGCGAGCCCGCGCCTCTCATCCTCAGACGCATCTGTTTTCCTTGGCTGCGCTCTTCCGTTCTGTTTATACGGCTTTGATCTCCCTCGTTTCGCTTTTTGGTTGTTGAGCGATGTGGCAGCCAAACACCATTCGGCTCTATTTTTAATTTACACTTACATCTTCTCATCTTCCTCCTCTCATGCCCATTCAGGGGACACGGAATTGGGGTCACATTCAGCACTGAGCTGCGCCCCCCCACACACACACACACACACACACTTCCCCGAAGAGTACACAATGTTGTTCCAAAGAATGTTATTGGATTTTAAAAAAAAATGCATAATGAGAACTAAAAATTTAAGAAAACTGAACTATATTAAAGTGGAGTGATTTTTTGTAAGATATAAAGTGTAATGACAGTACTGAAGCACTCATAGAATGCCCGTCGATTGAATATATTTAATATAATAATAAAACAATATATTATTATTAATGATGATGATAATAAAAAAAAAAAAAAAAAAAAAAATATATATATATATATATATATATATATATATATATATATATATATATATTATTATTAAATATTAATATTATTAATTATTATTATTATTATTATTATTATTATTATTATTAATGATGATGGTAATAAATCATCATCATCTTTATAAATTCTTATTATTAATAAAGATGCTGATAAAATAATAATACAAATGCATAAAAAAAGAATAATATTAAAATGTATTATTATTAATATAACAATAATAATACATTATTATTAGTGATTATGATAAATGATTATGATATGATACTACACAATTGTAAACTAATCATAATGAAACAAAAATATTATTATTATTATTATTATTATTATTATCATCATTATTTTATCAATTTATTGTATTATTATTTTTATCAATAATAACAATATTTTGTATAATAATAATAATAATAATAGTAACAATGCTTCCCTCCAATGAATGGTTTCTGCTCACCTCACCTTCCTGAATTTTTGTATTAACTTGTTTTTCTCCCAGATGCAACCTCAATTCTACTTGTATGCTCTTGCTTACTTATGGACAATATTAATTTTGTACATTTTGTATGTTTTTTCTACCCCCTTTTCTTTTTGTAAAATTCAATACAATTTTATTATAAAAAAAATATATATAATAAAAATAAGAATACTTATAATTACTATTATTATTATTATTATTATCATCACAGATAATTATAATAATAATAATAATAATAATAATAATAATAATAATAATAATAATCAGATATTTTAGAAATAGTTTACACTCAATGGACAATTTCAGTCACTAATTAAATAGATAGAGGAAGTTGGAAGAATTGACTTTCCAGGCACCAGTGATAGAAAAATTTCAGTCACTAGTGTTTTACACACAAATGTAATGATACTACACATTAATAAACTAATGATAATGAAAAAAAATATATATAATTATTATTATTATTATTATCATCATTATTATTTTATAAATTTGTTATATTATTTTTATTTTTATTAATGGCAACATTATTATTATTATTATTATTATTAATATAATAATGTTTACAGGAAACGATGTACAGAACCCTGATGGCCCCTCCCACCAGCCATGATCTACCTACATTACATAGAGAATCACAGGAAGCACATCACAGAGTCTAAAATAATATTTGCAATGAAAATGGAAACAATTTATATAAAGGTTTCATTAGGATGATGAAGGCAGGGGAGAGGGAGGAACCAAAGAGGGTGAAATATAGGCAGATTAAACGTCAGCTTTAAAGTGAACCTGCCTTCAAAAATAAAATAATGGTAACCGGCTGGCCAAATGCCAAATCCATATCTTGCATTGATGAGGGCTAGGAGGCTGTATGCAGGTTGGCTCTGTACAGTGACGGCCACACCTGTGATGTACATAGGGTTGCCACCTTTTTGACACCTTTTCCAAACCCGGACACTTTAATAGCCTGGGACACCTTTGGGTGCTCCAAGGAGAGTAGTAACGTGTACCACATTACTATTCTCCTTGGAGCACCCAAAGGTGTCCCAGGCTGCTAAAGTGTCCGGGTTTTGACACTGTGTGCTGCAGCGAAAATTGCTCTTGCTGACATCATCTCCCTGCCCCCACCCCCAGTGATACCAAACCTACCCCCAAACAGCCCCCCACAACTCCCAGACAGCAACAGTTTTGTGTGTGACTATCTTGGCTACTTGGGAAGCCACAGCCCGGTCGCCCGGTCTGAATAATGTGCCCGGGTCTCAGTCCGCCTGAAACCCCGGACACATGATTCAAAACCCGGACTGTCCGGGTGAATCCCAGACAGGTGGCAACCCTAGCTATACATCAGTGGTGTATGGATGGTCAAAGGGGGTGGGGGAGGCAACAATGGATGCATTGCATGACTCTGCCCACTTACCCATAAGCAGAGACTATTTTTTGGATGGGAAGTAAGTACCTTCTGTTACTGAGATTGCAACATGGCTGATCGTGCGCCTATCACGCACGTCGGAGCAATGCATTGTGGGAATTGATATTGTAGCTGAATTTAGGCACCAAGGCAGCTTGACATTGGTAGAAGAACCGGGAGAAGAAGGGTTACAAGGTACTTGGTCTGGGGGGGGGGGGGAGTCTTCCTTACATTGCCCACAGAGAAGGTTTCTCAGGATAATTACAGATTACAAAGAGACCTTCACATCGGCGGGTGAGAAGATTATCATCCCCACTTACGACCTCGACAGGTTGTCAAGTAGACAGGTGCTCGGAGGGCCCCTGTAAGGTTGAGCGGGGGAGGGTGGAGGGTGGGGGTGGGGGATATACTCTGTCACTCTCCGATGCTTTTCTATATTAATTCTCTTCTTCTAGACAACGTTATTACTTCCATGCTTCAGATCACTAATTAATCCGCTCGGCAGGAAGCAATCCAGGGAATAGCCAGACTCATGACTACAAATGAATTTTTAAAGATTTCAATTCATTCACCATCCGTATCGCTCATATTCCAGCTCTTCAGCGTTTTTCCTCGCTGCCTTTTTTTTTTTTAATGTCTTCTAGACATCTTTTAAAGGGTCGGTCCACCCGAAATGTGTTATTTCTATTATATCTGGAGCCTCAGGGGCTGAGCCTCCCATGGGGGGTGCTTAAAGTGATCCCGCCCATGCTGGGATGAGGAATGGGTTCACTTAACTGCTCACCTATTGTTCACTGCTGTTCGGCCAAGGAGGCCTTTCCAGGTGGCCAGGAGCGCATGACTGACCCCCCCCCCCCCCTTTATGAACACACTGGTGATAGAAAATTATTTAATTAAACATTAATCAATCAATTAATTGGAACCGCGCTCTCTCAAAAATGAAAGTGCAAATATTCAAAAGTGCATAAAATAAAATCAACAAACACAATTCCATATGATGTGAAAAATAATGAGAACATTGCGTATAACGTCCATAGACTGCATATTCAAAATAAGTAATCAAAGTGAACGATCAAAAAATATATGATCCAAAAATTCATTCAATTCATGTGAGTCTTCCCGATACTTGATGTGCCACAAGGAGTAGATTTTCTACCACCATCACCTGCCACACGTCCTAATCATCAGAATCCCATGACACCCATTGCAGGTAGTCATAAGCGCCTATGGATAATGCCAACTGGGAATCCTCACAGCCACAGCTCCGGCCCGAGCGGATAATCGATCAGGATCCCAAGGAACCCGTTACAAGTACTCATAAACGCTTATGGTGTAATTCGGTAATAATGAGAACATTGCGTAGAACGTCCACAAATTACATATTCAAAATAAGTAATCAAAGTGAACGATCAAAAAATATATGATCCAAAAATTCATTCAATTCATGTGAGTCTTCCCGATACTTGATGTGCCACAAGGAGTAGATCTTCAACCACCATCACCTGCCACACGTCCTAATCATCAGAATCCCATGAAACCCATTGCAGGTAGTCATATGCCCCTTTGGATAATGCCAACGGAGAATCCTCACAGCCACAGCTCCGGCACGAGCGGATAATCGATCAGGATCCCAAGGATTCCGTTACAGGTACTCATAAACGTTTATGGTGGAACTCGGTAATAATGAGAACATTGCGTAGAATGTCCACAAACTGTATATTCAAAATAAGTAATCAAAGTGAAGGATCAAAAAATATATGATCCAAAAATGTATTCAATTTATGTAAGTCTTCCCGATACTTGATGTGCCACAAGGAGTAGATCTTCCCCCACCATCGCCTGCCACATGTCCTACTCACCGGAATACCATGACACCCATTGCAGGTAGTCATATGCCTCTTTGGATAATGCCAACGTAGAATCCTCACAGCCACAGCTCCGACCCGAGCGGATAATCGATCAGGATCCCAAGGAACCCGTTACAGGTACTCATAAACGCTTATGGTGGAACTCGGTAATAATGAGAACATTGCATATAACGTCCACAAATTGTATATTCAAAATAAGTAATGAAAGTGAACGATCAAAAAATATATCATCCAGAAAATTCATTCAATTCATGTGAGTCTTCCCGATACTTGATGTGCCACAAGGAGTAGAACTTCCGCCACCATCGCCTGCCACACGTCCTACTCACCAGAATACCATGACACCCATTGCAGGTAGTCATAAGCGCCTATTGATAACGCCAACGGAGAATCCTCACAGCCACAGCTCCGGCCCGAGCGGATAATCGATCAGGATCCCAAGGAACCCGTTACAGGTACTCATAAACGTTTATGGTGGAACTCTGTGTAATAATATTCATAGCCACAGCATCAATCCAAGTAGGTATCCAAGAAATAGTAAAGGATAAAGAAAAAGTGGGCTTCCATGGTGAAGTATATCCTGGTTTTATTCCAAAAATGTGTTAAATAGGTTTAAAAACAAATTCCCACAGCAGCTTTCATATGCATGTGTTGGAAACGCCGTTAGCACTCCAGCTGCATTCCAAAGGGCAGAAGTGACATATCACATTCAATCCACCCTGCGCGTTTTGTCAGCACGCTGACGTCATCAGGGGTCAATGATGATGGGGTCAACAATATGAACACACTGGTGCTTGGTGATTGGCTATTTGAGGACTCATATGTGGGCACAAGAGGAGTGTTCTCCACCCTGTCTAAGCTCCAAATTGGATAACTCTCAGCAGGTGAATAAAGTGGTGGGGGGGCACACTCAAGGTGAGCATGTGTAGATCCAAGGGGAATTAAAGAATATCTAAAGCCAAGCAGGGTGTAAGAGGGACTTTATGGTTGGCTGGTTTGGACTCCAAAGCTTCAGCCCTGCTAGAACACAATACCACCTGCTGAGACCAAATCCTCCACCATCTTGTGCCCTGATCGTTGCCAGAGACCTCCTCACATCATTCCTGGCTATAGACCTTTATATTGCGAAGAAGAAATGTCCACACAATCAATATGTTCCCTGCACTTTACTGGTGTTGTTCAGAAAACAACAGTCGCATCATAAGATACAGTTTTTAAATGCGTTAGCTCAATATGAATATGACCACCAGAGAATGTTGATCCAGGGAATAGCCCTGAGAAACCAAGAGGGAATTTTTCACCCTGCGTTGGACCATGCTTTATAAGGTTTTTTGTTTTGTTTTTTACCTTCATTTTGATCAACTGTGGGCATAGGGTTCTATATATTGAGGTTTTCTATAATGCCGTGTACATACACGACCAGACTTTCTGGCAGACAAGGTCCAACGGAATCAGTCCGGTGTGGGATAATCCGATAGTTTTTCATTTAAAAAATCTGACGTACCTAGAAATAGAACATGTTTCAAATCTGTCCGACGGACTAAATTCCTTTCGGGAAAACCATTCTTCTGTATACTGGTCCGATGGACCAAATACAACGCAAGGGAAGCTATTGGCTACTGGCTACTGAACTTCCTTTTTTAGTCCCGCCGTACGTCATCATGTTCAAAATGAATGGCCTTTCGAGCGGAATTAGTCCGTTCGTGTGTGGGCAAGTCCGTTCGTTCGGAAGTCCGCCGGAACTGCGCCGAAAGTCCATCGGGACCTAGTCTGCTGGAAGGTCCGGTCGTGTGTATGCGGCATTACTGGTTGAGCTTGATGGACTCTTCAGCCTGACGAACTAGGAAAAAGAAAAAATAGGAGGACCAACCAGACCAAGAAACAATCTTCCAATGTGATCTACTGATGCCAACCAACTTTATTACTCATCAGGCAGGTTCACGAAGCCAGAATCTTGCACATCACTCCCCGCCAGACCCTCGCCTACTCTTCTGACACATTTCAACACGATTGTCGCTTGGTCTGGTCAGTCTCTGCTTCACGAGTGATTAGATTTATTAGATACAAAGTCTCCATATAGATTTGGAGACTTTGATGAAAAATAGACCCATCCAAGTGTACACCCGCAAACATATGGAGAAGCCGCTGGACCAGCTGGGGCAGTGATATCTTCATGCATGTTCAGTGGTCAACTGGAGATGTCATTGAGTCTGAGGAACAATAAAGCACCCCCCACTGCCCTTGTCATCTACAAATATGGCTGCCCTCATGTACAAATATGAACTAGACAGCCATAAATAAGTTGACACTCCTCTAAATCCATTGAGTTCTGGTGTTTTTGGGCTTTTTACGCACTATACCGGGCTGCCGTTATGTGTGATGTCCTCCATAGGTCAAAGAGAGGTTAATGGCAGGACAAGACGCTTTCCTTGTAGAATTCAGTCACAGCATGAATTATTAAAATGATCAATGTGCACCCCCCCCCCCCCCCAGCATAGAAGACATTCCAGATATGACTACACACTATCAGATGACGGATCGCTTTACCGCCATTCCCGCGCTCTGCGCTTGCTCAGCAGATTCACCCGTCTTACTTTTCTGCAACAAAGCCTATCGATCGAGCCTTGTTAATGGACTGGGGACAGTGTATAGGGGTGGGAAGGTTCGGTTACCGGTGTACTGATGTTGAGAGGTTGTCTTACCGTGTGTTCTCACGTGTTCTGGGATTTGCGATGACGGTGGTGGGGAGGTTATCATATTAAAGTGATGTATGAAAAAAAAAATGGTGACAAAAATGAGAAACAAAAACAAAATACAACAATAAAAACTGGACGTTGAGTTGCCTTTTTGGGGTCCCCGTCATTAGAAAAATGGATTGCGTGGAGGTTTACAGAGTCATAAATAGGTGAACCTGTTGGAATAGATCTTTCACGTGAAAATAAGGTGAACTGTCTCGCCTCCGAGGCCAAAATGAGACTTTGCAGTGCGTTATGTCGCATGGTAACATGCGTTGTGGCAAGGGAGACCATTTCATTTTCGGTAGTTGGTTAACATTGAAGGTTTTAATGCACCCGTCCCTATTTTTTCAGCATGTACAATGTATTCTGTACAATACATACTCCTGAACCTACACTCTGTACAATACATACTCATGAACCTACACTCTGTACAATACATACTCATGAACCTACAGTCTGTACAATAGATACTCCCAAACCTATACTCTGTACAATACATACTCCTGAACTTACGCTCTGTACAATACATACTCCTGAACCTACACTCTGTACAATACATACTCATGAACCTACACTCTGTACAATACACACTCCTGAACCTACACTCTGTACAATACATACTACTGAACCTACACTCTGTACAACACATACTCCTGAACCTACACCCTGTACAATACATACTCCTGAACCTACACTCTGTGCAATACATACTCCTGAACCTACACTCTGTACAATACATACTCCTGAAGCTATACTCTGTACAATACATACTCCTGAACTTACTCTCTGTAAAATACATACTCCTGAACCTACACTCTGTGCAATACATACTTCTGAAACTATATTCTGTACAATACATACTCCTGAACCTATTCTCTGTACAATACATACTCCTCAACCTACACTCTATACAATACATACTCCTGAACCTACACTCTGTACAATACATACTCATGAACCTACAGTCTGTACAATAGATACTCCTGAACCTACACTCTGTACAATACATACTCCTGAACCTACACTCTGTACAATACATACTCCTGAACTTACTCTCTGTACAATACATACTCTTGAACTTATTCTCTGTACAATACATACTCCTGAACTTACTCTGTACAATACATACCCCTGAACCTACACTCTATACAATACATACTCCTGAACCTACACTCTGTACAATACATACTCGTGAACCTACACTCTGTACAATACATACTCGTGAACCTACACTCTGTACAATACATACTCGTGAACCTACACTCTGTACAATACATACTCTTGAACCTACACTGTACAATACATACTCCTGAAACTACACTCTCTACAATACATACTCCTGAAACTACACTCTCTACAATACATACTCCTGAACCTACACTCTGTACAGTACATACTCTTGAACCTATATTCTGTACAATACATACTCCTGAACCTACACTCTGTATAATACATACTCCTGAGCCCTGCACTCTGTACAGCCGTGGCCAAAAGTTTTGAGAATGACACAAATATGAACTTTCACAAAGTCTGCCGCCTCAGTTTTTATGATGGCAATTTGCATATACTTCAGAATTTTATGAAGAGTGATCAGATGAATTGCAATTATTTGCAAAGTCCCTCTTTGCCATGAAAATCAACCTAATCCCATAAAAAAAAACATTTCCACTGCATTTGAAGAAGGCTTCAGGGCGCCCAAAAAAGTCCAGCAAGCGCCAGGATTGTCACCTACAGTTGATTCAGCTGGGGGATCGGTGGCACCACCAGTCCAGAGCTTGCTCAGGGACTGCAGAAGGCAGATGGGAGGACATCGGCACGCACAGAGGAGAAGACCTCAGGGCCCGTCCAGTGCACGATTTGGCACGGCCACTTTATTATTATAATTCCCCCCCCCCCCCCCACGTTTGTCACCTTTTAACTTTTGCGTGTGTTTTCTTCAAGGGTGTGAGTCCTCTGGCTTACCCTGGCGTCTAGAGAGAGGATGTGTGGCCCCCAGGTTTCCTTCCTCCCCTGCCTGTTGGGGTGGGGGGGGGGGGTTTCTCTCTTCGGGAGAGCTCCCCTGATCTAGATTTCGAGGACGGCTTTGGCTGCCCAATGAGAACAGTGTCTGCCAGGCCTTCTTCTGGCTAGGTAGACCATGTAAACCTATGTCCTGGTCTTCTACCCTGACCCCCCCTGTGCCCAGGGGTCAGGGTAGAAGTCCTACTCTTTCAGAGCGTAGACTAAAGCACACCCTTAAGTGCACTTTTTTGTGTGTGTTTTTCGTTGTAGGTCTTTGCACCACCGTGGATTTAAAAAAATAAAAATAAAATGGAGGAGAAGACTTTTGGAGAAAGGCCTGGTGCCAAGAAGGGCAGAAAAGAAGACACTTCTCTCCAGAAAAAACATCAGGGACAGACTGATATTCTACAAAAGATACAAGGAGTGGACTACTGAGGACTGGAGTAAAGTCATTTCCTCTTTTTGATTGTTTGGGGCATCCGGAAAAAAACCTTGTCCAGAGAAGAAAAAGTGAGGGCTACCATCAGTCCCGTGTCCTGCCAACAGTAAAGCCTCCTGAGACCATTGATGTGGGGGGTTGTTTCTCAGCCAAGGACCATTGATGTGGGGGGTTGTTTCTCAGCCAAGGACCATTGATGTGGGGGGTTGTTTCTCAGCCAAGAACCATTGATGTGGGGGGTTGTTTCTCAGCCAAGGACCATTGATGTGGGGGGTTGTTTCTCAGCCAAGGACCATTGATGTGTGGGGTTGGTTCTCAGCCAAGGACTATTGATGTGTGGGGTGGTTTCTCAGCCAAGGACTATTGATGTGTGGGGTGGTTTCTCAGCCAAGGACCATTGATGTGTGGGGTTGTTTCTCAGCCAAGGACCATTGATGTGTGGGGTTGTTTCTCAGCCAAGGACCATTGATGTGTGGGGTGGTTTCTCAGCCAAGGACCATTGATGTGGGGGGTTGTTTCTCAGCCAAGGACCATTGATGTGTGGGGTTGTTTCTCAGCTAAGGGAGTGGGGGGCTCACTCACAATTTTGCCTAAGAACACCGCCATGAATAAAGAATGGTACAAAAATATCCTCCGAGAGCAACTTCTCCCAACCATCCAAGAACAGCTCGGCGAGGAACAATGCAAATCGTTCCCGAGTGATAGAAACAGCGGTGAGAAATAATTGATATTTTTTCTAGATTCTATTGAAAGATCAAAGCAAGCGGTTCAATGAAGAAGCAGATCAATACGTCTATTGGAGGCATTAGTGTTGTATGGATTGATTCAAAAATAAACAGATTGGCCAACCAAATACGTAGATTGAGCCTCAACCTGCCCCAACCTGACCGAATGTGTCCGATAAGAGTAACGCATGCGTCACACTTGTGTAAAAACTGCTGCAGCACTTCTTGCATGCCAATTATATAAAAAATAAATGATGAATAATAATATAATAATAACTTTATAATAATAATAAGTTGCTGCAGGGCTTCTTTATGAATTGGCATGCAAATCGTTTTATATAAAATATAAATTAATAGTATTGATAATAGTAATAATAATAATAATAAGCTGCTGCAGGGCTTCTTTATGAACTGGCATACCAATCGCATTATATAAAATATAAATTATTAATAGTATTAATAATAATAATAATAATAATAATCTGCTGCAGCACTTCTTTATAGATTGGCATGCCAATTATATTAAAAATTAATTATTAATAATAAAATAATAATAACTTTATAATAATAATAATAAACTGCTGCAGGGCTTCTTCGTAAATTGGCATGTCAATCGTATTACATAAAAAATTAATTATTAATAGTATTGATAATAATAATAATAATAATAATAAGCTGCTGCAGCACTTCTTTACAGATTGGTATGCTGTTTATTTTATATAAAAAATAAACTATTAATATTATTAATAAAATAACAATAATAATAATAATAATAAGCTGCTGCTGCACTTGTTTGTAGAGTGGAATGTCAATTATAATATATTAAAAAATAAATTATTAATATTATTAATACAATAATAATATCTTAATACTAATAATAATAATATTAATAATAATAATAATAAGCTGCTAGAGTGCTTCTTTATGAATTGGCTTGCCAATTGTATTATATAAAAGATAAATGATTAATAGTAATGATAATAATAACAATAATAATACTAATAGAATGCTACAACATTTCTTTACAGATTGGCATGCCAATTATATTATATAGGAATAAATTATTAATATTGTTAATAATAAAATAATAATAACAATAATAATAATAAGCTTCTGCCGCACTTCTTTATGGATTGGCTTGCCAATTATATTATATAAAAAGTAAAATAATACTATTTTTTAACAGCAATTTAATAATAATAATAATAAGCTGCTGCAGCACTTCTTTATGGGTTGGCATGCGAATCATATTATATAAAAAATAATTATTAATAATAATAATAATAATAATAATAATAATAATAATGAGAAGAAGAAGAAGAAGAAGGAGAAACTGCTTCAACGCTTCTTTAGGGATTGGTATGTCAATTATATCATATTAAAAATAAATTATTCATATTATTAATAATAAAATAATAATATACTAATACTAATAATAACAATAATATTATTATTAATAATAATAATAATAATAATAATAATAAGCTGCTTTGCATGCCTATTATATAAAAAATAAATGATTAATATTTTTGATAATAATAATCTAATAATAATGATCCAGTAATAATAAGCTGACGCAGCACTTCTTTATGGATTGGCATGCCAATTATATTATAAAAAACGTAATTGTTAATAAAATGATAAAGTTACTCCTCTCAAGAGCCCTCAGTCCTGATGCAAGCAGTGGGAGGGGTTATGCAAATATCAAAATGCCTTGATGGGTGAGTGTCGGTCTGGAGGAGTCAGCGTTAAAGGGGCTTACCAGGGGCAGTCAGGACATGGAGGACATGGAGAAAAGTGCTAGATGATGTTGGATGTCCTCCAGCCAAGAACTGGGGTGGGCTCTGACATGCTGCAGCTTCTAATGCACATTGTGAGAAGCTCACAGTGTGCAGTGAAATCAGAGGAAGCCACTGCAGTTTAGGAGAGGAGCCGCTACATTTGTGCAAGACTGCAGGGAAGGCTGGAGGTCAGATTTAATAATAACCAAATAAAGATCCCGTCCTCCATGTGTCACACAAATATTTTAATTGCTTTCTATTTAAAATGTCACTATTTACTGAGCACACTTCTCATGCGATAATGGAATCGCACACTTCAGTGTTGGCAGCTGTACAGGAGCACCACCTGCTGCTCTCCAGCTGTCAAATTACAGTTAAGCTGTTTGTTTGTGTAACCATGCCTGCTGGGAGTTGTAGTTCTCCAGCAGATGATGATGGGGGGATTATATTTTACAAGCAGGAAACTTCCAAGTAAACAGTATTAGAACATCGTCCCCGACCATCCCGACCGACCCTGACCATTCCCGACCGTCCCCAACCGTCCCCGACCATCCCAACCGACCCTGACCATTCCCGACCGTCCCCAACCGTCCCCGACCATCCCAACCGACCCTGACCATTCCCGACCGTCCCCAACCATCCCAACCGACCCTGACCATTCCCGACCGTCCCCAACCGTCCCCGACCATCCCAACCGACCCTGACCATTCCCGACCGTCCCCAACCATCCCAACCGACCCTGACCATTCCCGACCGCCCCCAACCGTCCCCGACCATCCCAACTGACCCTGACCATCCCGACCGCCCCCAACCGTCCCCGACCATCCCAACCGACCCTGACCATCCCGACCGCCCCCAACCGTCCCCGACCATCCCAACCGACCCTGACCATTCCCGACCGTCCCCAACCGCCCCCGACCATCCCAACCGACCCTGACCATTCCCGACCGTCCCCAACCGTCCCCGACCATCCCAACCGACCCTGACCATCCCGACCGCCCCCAACCGTCCCCGACCATCCCAACCGACCCTGACCATTCCCGACTGTCCCCAACCGTCCCCGACCATCCCAAGCAAACCTTGCCAATCCCAACCGTCCCCAACCGTCCCTGACCATTCCCGACCGTCCCCAACCGTCCCCGACCATCCCAACCGACCCTGACCATCCCGACCGTCCCCAACCATCCCTGACCGTCCCCAATCATCCCGACCAACCCTGACCATCCCCAAACATGCCGACCGTCCCCAACCATCCCGACTGTCCCCAACCATTGCCGATCATCCCGACCGACTCTGACCGTCGCTGACCGCTCCCAACCATCCCGACCGACCCTGACCATCCTTGACCATCCCGACCGTCCCCAACCATCTCGACCGACCCTGACCATGCCGACCATTCCCAACCATCCCGACCGTCCCCCAACCATCTCGACCGACCCTGACCATGCCGACCATTCCCAACCATCCCGACCGTCTCCAACCATCTCGACCGACCCTGACCATCCCTGACCATGCCGACCATTCCCAACCATCCCGACCGTCCTCAACCATCTCGACCGACCCTGATCATACCCGACCATCCTGACCGTCCCCACCCATCCCAACCAACCCTGACCGTCCCCAACCATCCCGACCGTCCCCAACCATCCCGACCGTCCCCGATCATCCCGACCGCCCCCAACCATCTCGACCGCCCCTGACCATGCCGACCGTCCCCGACCGTCCCCAACCATCCCGACCGTCCTCAATCATCCCGACCGTCCTCGATCATCCTGACCGTCCTCGATCATCCCGACCGTCCTCGATCATCCCGACCGGACCGCCCTCGATCATCCCGACCGTCCCTGATCGTCCCCAATCATGCCGACCATCCCCAACCATCCCGACCATCCCTGACCTTCCCCAACCATCCCGACCGACCCTGACCATCCCCGATCTTCCCCCACCGCCCCCGACCGTCCCCAATCCTCCACTACTGCCCCCGATCCTCCCAAACCATCGGCCACTGCCCCTGACCGTCCCTGATCCTCCATGACCGTCCCCAATCCTCCCCAACTGCCCCCGATTCTCCCAAACCATCCCCAACTGCCCCTGACTGTCCCTGATCCTCCCCGACCATCCCCAATCCTCCCCGACCGTTCCCGATCGCCCCTGACCGTCGCCATTTCTCTCCGACCACCCCTGACCATCCCCAATCCTCCCTGATCATCCCCAATCCTCCCGACTGTCACCGATTGTACAATGTTACCATTTCTAATGTCTCACCAATGCTGGGAATTAATGTGGGATGTCAGGAAAACATGCTGGGAGGAACTTCTAGTGCCCAGGCAATGATCTGTTCTAGGAGGTGTAATGCCTTGGCAATGTATGTGGGAGCTTCCGGTGTCCCAGGAATGAATGCTGGGACTTGTAGTGTCTCTGTAATAAATGCTGGGACTTGTAGTGTCTCAGTAATGAATGCTGGGACTTGTAGTGTCTCAGAAATTAATGCTGGGACTTGTAGTGTCTCAGAAATGAATGCTGGGACTTGTAGTGTCTCTGTAGTGAATGCTGGGACTTGCATTGTGTCTGTAGTGAACACTGGGACTTGTCGTGCCTCGGTAATGAATGCTGGAACTTGTAGTGCCTCTGTAATAAATGTTGGGACTTGTGGTGTCTCTGTAGTGAATGCTGGGACTTGTAGTGTTCCAGGAATGAATGCTGGGACTTGTATTGTCTATGTAATGAATTATGTGGCCTGTGGGGTCTCAGGGATGTATAATGACACGTGTAGTGTCTCCGTAATAAATGCTGGGACTTATAGTGTCTTGGTAGTAAATGGTGGGACTTGTAATGGTTTGGAAGTAGATATTGAGACTTGTAGTGTCTCCGTAAAAAATGCAGTAATGCTGGGACTTGTAGTGTCTCGGCAGTGAATGCTGGGACTTGTAGTGTCTCTGTAATGAATGAATGAACTTGTATTATCTCTGCAGTGAATGCTGGGACTTGTAGTGTTTATGTAATGAATGCCGAGACTTGTAGTGTCTCTGTAATGAATGCTGGGACTTGTAGTGTCTCGGCAGTGAATGCTGGGACTTGTAGTGTCTCGGTAATGAATGATTGGACTTGTTGTGTCTCGCTAATGAATGCTGGGACTTGTAGTGTCTCGGCAGTGAATGCTGGGACTTGTAGTGTCTCGGCAGTGAATTTTGGCACTTGTAGTGTCTCTGTAATGAATGATTGGACTTGTAGTGTCTAGGCAGTGAATGCTGGGACTTGTAGTGTCTCAGTAATGAATGTTGGGACTTGTAGTGTCTCGGCAGTGAATGCTGGGACTTGTAGTGTCTCGGTAATGAATCATTGGACTTGTAGTGTCTCGCTAATGAATGCTGGGACTTGTAGTGTCTTGGCAGTGAATGCTGGGACTTGTAGTGTCTCGGCAGTGAATTCTGGCACTTGTAGTGTCTCTGTAATGAATGATTGGACTTGTAGTGTCTAGGCAGTGAATGCTGGGACTTGTAGTGTCTCAGTAATGAATGTTGGGACTTGTAGTGTCTCGGCAGTGAATGTTGGGACTTGTAGTGTCTTGGCAGTGAATGCTGGGACTTGTAGTGTCTCGGTAATGAATGCTGGGACTTGTAGTGTCTCGGCAGTGAATGCTGGGACTTGCAGTGTCTCGGTAGTGAATGCTGGGACTTGTAGTGTCTTGGCAGTGAATGTTGGAACTTGTAGTGCCTCACCATTACATAACAGAACTTACATTTTAAATTCAAAGCTTTCCAAGGTGAAATAACAAAAGTAACACACATAACTGTCACTCCTGAGTGTTCGCTACATACAGGACAGTCACTAAACTATTTATCACAAGGCGCTGATCAATATAATTCAGGCGCATTATTTTAATAAATGTCGTATTTTACAACAAATTTTGTCGTAAATATCAATCCACTAAAATGAGGAAAGAAAAGTCTCCTGAGAAGAATAAGGGGATAACATCCTGGTGAATGAGATATAAGGGGATCTCGGACTTTCCACATGATGATGAAGTCATTGAGTATATGCACCGAATATTTATATAACGTTTTTGCACAGAAAAAGTAATGTAGATAAGCTAATGAATGTAGATAAAACAATGAATGGAAATAAAATAATAAATGTAGGTAAAATAATAATAATAAAAAAAAGTTAAATTAAATTAAATAATGAAGGTAAATAAAATAAAAGTAGATAAAATAATAAAATAAAATATCAAATAAAATAATGAACATAGACAAAATATTAAATGTAGGTGAAATAAAATATACAATAGAATGAAGTGAAAAAAAAATAATCAATGTAAAAAAAATTTAAAAAAAATGTAAACAAAATAATAAAATATAAAATAAAGTAAAATAAAATAATGTAAATAGATAAAATATTAACTGTAGCTAAAATATAATATAGCATAAAATGAAGTAAAATAAAATAAAATAATCAAGGTAAATAAAATAATAAAATGTAGATAAAATAATAAAATAAAGTATAAAATGAAGTAAAATAAAATAATGAACATAGATAAAATATTAAATGTAGATTAAATAAAATATAACATAAAATGAAGTAAAATAAAATAAAATAAAAATAAAATAATCAAGGTAAATAAAATAATAAAATGTAGATAAAATAAAATATAAAATGAAGTAAAATAAAATAATGAACATAGAAAAAATATTAAATGTAGATAAAATAAAATATAACATAAAATGAAGTGGAATAAAACAAAGTAAAATAAAATAAAATAATCAACGTAAATAAAATAATACATTTAGATAAAGTAATAAAATAAAATAAAGTAAAACAAAATAATGAATTTAGCTAAACAAATGAATGTACATTAAATAATGAAATAAAATAATCAACGCACATAAAATAACTTTGGTGACTTAGTGAACTGCCAACATTGGGACTGCAGTTTCTCAGCAATGCATCCTGGGACTGGCAATGGGCCAAAGCATGCTGGGACTTGTTATCTCTTGGCAATGCATACTGGGACTTGTAGTTCCACAACAGCTGGAGAGAAGTGACAAGAAAACACAGCCCATCCTACAGACCCCCTTAAAAATAAGAAATTGAGACTCACTTTTCCCCAAAATGTGTGATCTCGCCGTCCGCAGGTCACTCACTGTCCTGGAGTCACATTGAGCAGTGGCAGCAGAATGAGAGTAGACACCACCGTGGGTTTCCTCTAATTCCCCCCCCCCCACACACCAATCCCCCTCCGCCTCCCCCCCCCCCTGCCCTCCCTGAATATGATTGATGAATTCTTTCATAGGCCATCTGAATTGAGAAGAGTGAGTAAGGAGATTAGAGTCATGTGACCACCATCAAGGGACTGAGGAATGTACCCGGGGTGACAGATCTTCACAATGAATGGCTCAGTCCCACATTCCATCCACACAGCTCAGAGTCCTGGAGGGAGCGTGGCCATGGCACACACACAGCATTGCCCCCCCCCCCCCATGTCACATCTACATGGCCAGGAAAAACGCAGAACATTGACGCAAAGAAGTTTCTGAGAATTGGCCAAGTTAGCGTTGGGTTTGATCAAAGAGGACCTTCCACCGATATGTCAGAATTCTACAATAGGTGCCCATTTGGATCTAGGCGCGTGCGTTTTTTTTCTAGTGTTCGTTGGGCAGGTGCAATGTCCTGCGTCTGAGCATTGATGCATATTTCCAACGCATTTTTTTTAAATTTAGGATTTAGAATGGATAGAGTTAAAGAGGAACTTTTTAGCCACCCACACCAGGGTCCCATCAACCCCCGTGGCTTCGGCAATACCATCTTTAAAAATATGCCAAGTGCGCATAAGTGTCAAAGGCCCTGCCCAGCACCCTTAGGAACCAGCTGAGACTCGCGACACAAGTGGGACCCCCCCCCTCCACGTGTGCGCTGATCTTGTTGAATATACCTGTCAATAAAATACTACCCAGCCAGGAAAGTCCCTGTTTTGGAACTACCCGTTATTTTGCCGATTTTATTTTATTTCATTATTTCATTATTTTTTATTAATTATTTTATATATATTCATTTAAATATATTTACTTATGTTATGTATTTTATTTCATTATTTTTTCTTATAATTTTTTTTTTATATTTATTTAAATATATTTATTTATTTATGTTATATATTTTATTTCATTATTTTTTTTTCTTATTATTTATTTTATATGTATTTAAATATATTTATTTATTTATGTTATATATTTTATTTCATTATTTTGTTTTCTTATTATTTATTTTATATGTATTTATTTATATTTATTTTAAAATATTTATTTACTTATGTTATATATTTTATTTCATTATTTTTTTATTATTTATTTTATATGTATTAATTTATATTTATTTAAATATATTTATTTGTGTTATAGATTTTATTTCATATTTTTTTATTATTATTATTTATGTTATATGTATTTATTTATATTTATTTAAATATATTTTTTTATGTTATATATTTTATTTTTCATCTTTTTTTTAAATTAATTTTATTTTATATTTGTTAATTTATTAGTTCCACAAACACTTTTTTTGAAATACGAATGCAAATACAGAAACAAAGACCCAGTGGGCGATGAGCAACAGCACAACAAGTGAGAGAGAAAAAAAAATAATATAATTTTTTTTATTACCCAAAAAATACCATACAGAGCGGTATACCAGTAATAGAAGTACTACATACAGGTTACGTACTAAAGGTATATGCTCAGTAAGAACCATAAGTGAGTAAGCAGGACCTACGTTCATGGGTAAAGCTTTCAGGGGATAGAGTTCCATGCAGTGGGCCAAACTTCCAATGCCGTAGGGGCCAGATATTCTAAAGGTCGAAGTAGGCGAAGGAAATATATATATTTTTTTATTTATGTTATATATTTTATTTTTATTAAATGCATTTTATTTATGTATTTATTATGTTTTATATTTATTGTTTGATTAATGTTATGCAAAGAGACAGTCTAAAAAGAAACAATAAAATAAATAAGAATAAAAAATCAAAGGACAGTATAAAAATAAAAATCAATAACTAAGAAGAAAAAAAAATCAAATAACTAAGAAGAAAAAAATCTAAAGGACAGTGTAAAAATCAAAAATAAAATAAATAAGAAAAAAATAAAATAAATAGGAGTAAAAAAAAAAAAAATCAAAGAGACAGTCTAAAAAGAAACAATAAAATAAATAAGAAAAAAAACAAAGGGGAGTGTAAAAATAAAAATAAAATAAATAATAAGAAAATGCAATGGGCAACAATTCCAATGCTGTAGGGGCCAGATATTCTAAAGGTCGAAGTAGGCAAAGGGACTATTTGTTTATTTATTTATGTTATATATTTTATTTTTATTAAATGCATTTTATTTATGTATTTATTATTTTTATATTTATTGTTTGATTAATGCAAGTTATGCATTTTATTCAATTTTGTTTATGTATTTTATATATTTGTTTATTTTATTAATTTCATTTTTTTAAATGTATTTATATATTTTATTTTATTTATTTCATTTTATTTTTTTCATTTTATGTATTTACTTATTTATTTTATTTATTTCATTTTAATTTATTTATAAATAAAATAAAATAGGGCGACAACTTTCTGTTACTGATTCGCAATTCTGCTCCTGCGTTGCCTCCCTGACACATTATTATTATTATAAAAAATGTATAACATTCATCAGATTTTTTTCCATGTGTGAATGACTTTCCGCAATGTAAAGCACCTGAACCCGGAAGCTACATTCATGTATAAAATCTGATTGCTGTCCTGAGATCTGTGACATCATCGGCCTGACAGGTCGGATACAGGAAGTGATCACAAAGTGACAACCTCCGGGGTCACAGGGGCCACACACATACAGTCAGCTAATTTAGAAAACAATGACGTTATTATTACCCTATGAATGGTGACTATATGGTACTGTGTCTGTGACTGTACCATGAATGGATGGGGGGAGGGGGACGCATTACAAGGAGATCCCCCACCCCCCACCTTCAGCCACTTACAGAGGACCCAACCTGAAAAAAAAAAAAACTGAAAAAAAAATCAAAGTAACAGTGTAAAAATAAAAAATAAAATAAGTAAGAAAATAAAAAAAACAAATAGGAGAAAAATAATAAAATTAAAAAGACAGTGTAAATAGAAACAATAAAATAAATAAGAAAAAAAATCAAAGGAGGAGTGTAAAATAAAAATCAAATAAATAATAAGAAAAGAAAATCAAAGGGACAGTGTAAAAATCAAAAATCAAATAAATAAGAAAAGAATAAAATAAATAGGAGGGAAAAAAATCAAAGAGACAGTCTAAAAAGAAACAATAAAATAAATAAGAATAAAAAATCAAAGGGGAGTATAAAAATCTAAATAAAATAAATAAGAAGAAAAAAAATCAAAGTGACAGTGTAAAAATCAAAAATAAAATAAATAAGAAAAAAATTAAATAAATAGGAGGAAGAAAAAAATCAAAGAGACAGTCTAAAAAAAAACAATAAAATAAATACTAATAAGAAAAAAAATCTAAGGGACAGTGCTCTAATAAAAAATAAAATTAATAAGAAAAAATTAATTTAAAGCCCCCCTCTGTACCCTCGTCCGAACACATACATAAGTCACGCGTGCATATATAAATGGTCTTCGCACCACACATGTGAGGTATCGCCGCAAACGTTAGAGCGAGATCAATAATTCTAGCAAAATACCTCCTCTGGAACTCCAAACTGGTAACCTGTAAAGATTTTTAAGGCATCGCCTATGGAGATATTTAAGTACCGTAGTTCGTTGCCATCCCATGAGCGTGTGCAATTGTGAACTGTGACATGTTATGTATCTATTTACTTAGCATAACATCATCCTTTTATATTTTACCCAAAAATTGGATTATGTATTGCGTATCTTTGCATTAAAATTAATTCAAATCCAAGTGTATTTTATCCCCAAAAAATTGCATTTGAAAAACCACTGCACAAATACGGTGTTATGTAAAAAAATTGCAACGATCGCCATTTTAATCCCCCATGGTCTCAAAAAAATAATAATAATAATAATAAAGTTTGGATGTTCTAAGTAATTTTCTAGCAAAAAAAAACTAAATATAGATTTTTTTTTTTTACTTGTAAAATAAATAAATAATAATGTTTGGGGGTTCTGAGTAATTTTTTAGCAAAAAAAAATAAAAAAAATTTTTTTTTTATTTGTAAAAAAAATAAAATAAAAAAAAATAAAAAGGGGGCCAGAAAAGGCCTGGTCCTTATGTGGTTAAAATGAACGGCATGCAAAAAAAAAAAAAATAATAATAATAATAATGTTTGGGGGTTCTAAGTCATTTTCTAGCAAAAAAAAATAAAAATAAAGATTTTGTTTTACTTGTAAAAAAATAAAAAATAAAAAAATAAATGTGCCAGAAAAGGCCTGGTCCTTATGTGGTTAAAATGAATGGCACGCAGTGTGAGTTATTGCATAAAAATATTTTTTGGGTCGTTTGAGCGCATTCGGGCCTCCACATGCTGGTGAGTTTTGTCATGCATTCTTGTGTATTGCATTAAAGCACCCTGTTCATATAAATGGGCTGGCAATTATTATTATTAATATTAATATTATTATTATTATTATTATAATACAATGCAACCATAAGTCCAAAAACCCGGACATGTGCCATTTTCTTTTTTTGGGCAACACAGCATACCACGACGCATCAGGCGTTACCGTGCGTGGTGTCACACTACAACATTGCAAAGTTTGAGCAGCAAATGAATGTCCCAACATGCGTCACATGCGTTAATGCGTGTTTGTAGTAACACTAAAATGCGGTTCTGCCCTTAAAGAACGTCTCTGCTCTACTTAGTGACACCGGTGAGATCTCTAATTGTCCCCAATCAATAATATGTCTCAGCTACTGATACGCAGATTAGACGTTCTCCTAATCCAGACAGGCCGAGTAATTGGGTGTCAGCGGGAGGTGAGCTAAATCTGAGCCCATCCCCCGCCATTAGCAGCTACTACTACATGCTGCAATGGAAACGCTCTCAATTAAAAAAATAAATAAATTCCTGCATGTGTGTGACTGCACGGACGTCACCGATTCCATAATAGCTGAAAAGTTTTTTTTGAAATGTTTCTGCAACTCAAACAACCAAGGGGGGGGGAGATATTTTGCGCTCTCTAATGATGTGAAACACCCACAGTGTTATGTGTAGGCATTGGGAAACTTTCCTTCCTTTCCTTTCCTTCAATGCTGCACAATGGTTGTGACTCACAAGTCTATTTATCTCATTGCAGCTCAACCACGTTGTATCCATCTAAAAGCAAAAAAAAAAACAGAAAAAAAAAAAAACAATGTTGCAATGTCTAGCAATGGGAATTTCCCACAATGCTCCTGGCAGCCATATATATATATATATATATATATATATATATATATATATACTTATAAAAGTATATATATATATATATATATATATATATATATATATATATATATAAACTTATAAAAGTATATATATATATATATATAAAAAATATATATGTAAAAAAAAAAAAAATATATATATATATATATATATAAAAAATATATATGTAAAAAATATATATATATATATATATATTTTTTGTATATATATATATATATATATATATATATATATATATATATATATATATATATATATGTGTGTGTATGTAAAAAAATATATAAATTATATATATATATATATATACTTATAAAAGTATATATATATATATATATATATATAAAACTTATAAAAGTATATATATATATATATATATATATATATATATATATATATATATATATATATATATATATATATATATATAACTTATAAAAGTATATATTAAAAAAATATATATGTAAAAAAAAATATATATATATATAATTTTTTTTTTTTTTGCAGAGGGCCCAGAGAATAACATATTTTTTTCGTCACGTGATATTTGCGCAGCAGTTTTTTGGAAAAAAAAATACACCACTTTAATGTACAGCATGGCGCGGCAGTCTGTGAATTACATTGTGTAGTGCTCGTTACCGCAATGTGATGGTGCAAATCCGAGCTCTCTTCAACACTAGTCTCAATGCAATACAATCCGTTCATACTGGAAAGCCGGAGAATTGAGCCTCGCTGGTAACAAGCCAGCATTGGACGCAAAGATCTGACATTGCCGGGCCAGATCTGGAAAGATCCCAACTACAAAAGACAGTTCATATCCGAGCCTGGTCAGTAACAAGACGGCAAAGGATATGAAGATCTGGCATTGCCAGGCCAGATCCGGCAAGTTCCCAACTACAAAGACAGTTCATATCCAAACCTGGTCAGTAACAAGCCGGAAATGAAAGGGAAATATTTTGTATTGCCGGGACAGATCCGGCAAGTTCCCAACTACGAAGATGGTTCATATCTGTGCCTAATCAGTTAAAAAGACGACAAATATTTGGCATTGCTGAGCCAGATCTGGCAAGTTCCAAACTACAAAGATGGTTCATATCCGAACCTGGTCAGTAACAAGCTGGAAATGGAAAATGAAAATTTGGCATTGCCAGGTCAGATCAGGCAAGTTCACAACTACGAAGATGACATATAACACTCCAAAGACATGCTGGTAGGTTAATTGGCTTCTGTCTAAATTGGCCCTAGTATGTGAATGTGAGTTAGGGACCTTACATTGTAAGCTCCTTGAGTGTGGGGGCCGACGCGAATGTCCAATGTATATGTAAAGCACTGCGTAAATCGACGGCGCTATACAAGTACCTTAAATAATAATAATAACCATGCCTGGTCAGTAACAAGATGATAATGGAAACAAAAATTTGGCATTGCCGGGCTAGATCTGGCAAATTCCCAGCTACGAAGATGGTTTATATCCGAGCCTGGTCAGTAACAAGACGATAATGGAAATGAAGAATTTGACTTGCCCGGCCAGATCCGGCAAGTTCTCAATCACAGAGATGGTTCATATACGAGCCTGGTCAGTAAAAAGACGACAATGTAAGCAAAGAATTGGCATTGCCAAGTCAGATCAGGCAAGTTCCCAACTACTAAGATGGTTCATAACCAAGCCGGGTCAGTAACAAGCCAGCAATGGAAGTGAAGGTCTGCCATTGCCGGGACAGATCCAACATATTCCCAACTATTAAGAAGGTTCAAATCCAAGTCTGGCTAGAAACAAGCTGGAAAAGGAAGAGAAGAATTGGCATTGCCGGGCCAGATCCAGCAAGTTCCCAATGACGAAGATGATTCACGTCTGTGCTTTGTGTTATGCTTTTCAAACTTTGAAAAGGAACAACACAGTGGCTCGTGAATTAGTTGTGTAGCTCTCGATACCACAACGCGAAGGTAAGAATCTGACCTTTCTGCTCCCGTAGGCTCAATTCAATATGATCATCTCATTCCAATGATTAGTAGCTCCTCACAATACACGCTCGCCGGATTCGTACCGCAGTTTCCATTTGGATGCTGGAGGGGGAGGTTCCAGAGGTAGAGATTGGAATGTGTTCTACACTGACTGAGGGTAGTATTGGGGGCATTAGTGGGAGATTGACTAAAGCACATAAAGACAAGGTAAGTATAGTAATAAGTCCTAGTTGCAATCTTGGAACACCCAATAAGAGGATATTATGCGACTGGTCTAAACTACGTGGCATGTTCACCAATGCCAGCAGCCTGGCGGACAAGATGGGTGAACTAGAGATACTGTTGTACGAGGAGGATTTGTATTTTGAGGGAATTTCAGAGACCTGGTTCAACAGCTCTCATGATTGTCTGGCAACCATTCAAGGGTATACCCTTTATCGCAGGGATAGAGAGGGTAAAAAAGAGGGAGGGTTTATTTCTATATATATCAAGAATAATGTACAAGTGAATGTGAGAGATGACATCACTAAGGGAGCTAGGGAGGAGGTGGAATCTTTATGGGTAAAGCTCCAAAGGGATGAAGGGGAAAATAATACTGGCAGTATGCTATAGGCCACCTAGCCTGAGGGAGGAGGGCGAGACAGATCTCCTATCACAAGTTGGATTAGCAGCAAAGAAGGGAAGTGTTATCATAATGGGGGATTTTAATTATCCAGACATAGACTGGATGGAAGGAACCACGCATTCGTCTAAGGCTCGCCAGTTCCTAAATGTCTTGCAGGACAATTTCATGGGTCTGATGGTTGACGCACCAACTAGAAATAAAGAGTTACTGGATCTACTGATTACCAACAATACAGACCTGATCACGGATGTGGAAATACTTGACTTCCGTATGAATCATACAAATAGAAAACATAAGAGAAATACAAAGACACTGAATGTCAAAAGAGCCAACTTCCCTAAACTACAAACCTTGCTAGAAGGCATAAACTGGGTTCACTTTAAGAGCATATTAAATAAGGGCATTAGCCAGTGCATCCCATTGGGTAATAAATTTAAAAGAGCGAACGAAAGTCCTGGATGGCTTCGCTCCAATGTTAAAATGAATATAAAAGCAAAAGGAGAAGGCCTTCAAAAAATACAAGGTTGAGGGATCATCATCAGCATTCAGACATTATAAAGAATGCAATAAGAAATGTAAGGGTGCAACTAGGATGGCTAAGATAGAACATGAAAACACTTCGCGAAGGAGAGCAAAAAAATCCCAAGAAATTCTTTAAGTATGTAAACAGTAAAAAAGGGAGGATGGACCATATTGCCCTCATAAATAATGAGGAAGGACATCTTTTTACAAAGGATGGATGGCAAAAGTATTGGATTTATTCTTCTCAGTCTTCACGAGGGAATCGGGGGACTTCCGTAACCAAAACTGCAGTGTTTATCCACAAGACACATCACAGGAAGCACCCCCATGGCTAACAGAGGACAGAATTAGAATTAGACTTGGGAAACTTAGCATTAATAAATCACAGGATGGCTTGCACCCGAGGGTACTTAGGGAACTCAGTCAAGTAATTTCCAGACCATTGTTCATAATTTTTACTGACAGTCTACTGACTGGAATGGTACCAGCTGATTGGAGAAAAGCCAATGTAGCACCAGTATTTAAAAAGGGCCCAAAATACATCCCTGGGAATTACAGACCAGTTAGCCTGATATCAATAGTATGTAAGAACTTGGAGGGGGTGTTAAGGGACTATATGCAAGATTTTGGTAATGAGAATGGTATTATTAACAGTAATGAGCATGGATTCATGGAGAATCGTTCTTGCCAAACCAATATATTAACTTTCTATGAGGAGGTGAGTTGCCATCTAGATAAAGGAAGGCCCGTAGACGTGGTGGATCTGGATTTGGCAAAAGCATTTGACACAGTTCCCCATAAACGTTTACTGTACAAAGTAAGGTCTGTTGGCATGGACCATAGGGTGAGTACATGGATTGAAAACTGGCTACAAGGGCGAGTTCAGAGGGTGGTGATAAATGGGGAGTACTCGGAATGGTCAGGGGTGGGTAGTGAGGTCCTCCAGGGTTTTGTGCTGGGATCAATCCTATTTAATTTGTTCATAAACGACCTGGAGGATGGAGGAAACAGTTCAATCTCTGTATTTGCGGAAGAAACTAAGCTAAGCAAGGCAATAACATCTCCACAGGATGTGGAAACCTTGTAAGAAGATCTGAACAAATGAATGGGGTGGGCAACTACATGGCAAATGAGGTTCAATGTAGAAAAATGTAAAATAATGCATTTGGGTGGCAAAGATATGAATGTAATCTATAGACTGGGGGGAGAACCTCTGGGGGGATCTAGGATGGAAAAGAACCTGGGGGTCCTAGTAGATGATGGGCTCAGCAATGCCAAGCTGCTGCTAACAAAGCAAACAGAATATTGGCATTAAAATGGGGATCAACTCCAGAGATAAAACGATAATTCTCCCCTCTACAAGACTCTGGTCCGGCCGCACCTGGAGTATACTGTCCAGTTCTGGGCACCAGTCCTCAGGAAGGATGTACTAGAAATGGAGCGACTACAAAGAAGGGCAACAAAGCTAATAAAGGGTCTGGAGGATATTAGTTATGAGGAAAGGTTGCGAGCACTGAACTTTTTCTCCCTGGAGAAGAGAAGCTTGAGAGGGGACATGATTTCATTATACAAATACCATGCCGGTGACCCCACAATAGGGAGAAAACTTTTTTGCGGAAGGGAGTTTAACAAGACTTGTGGCCACTCATTAAAATTAGAAGAAAAGAGGTGTAACCTTAAACTACGTAGAGGGCTCTTTACTGTAAGAGCGGCAAGGATGTGGAATTCCCTTCCACAGGCTGTGGTCTCAGCGGGGGGCATCGATAGTTTCAAGAAACGATTAGATAAGCACCTGAACAACCACAACATACAGAGATATACAATGTAATACTGACAGATAATCAAACACATGCATTGGACTTGATGGACTTGTGTCCTTTTTCAACCTCACCTACTATGTAACTACGTAAAAAGTTTGGGGAGTCGCTGAGCAGCGACTGGAGAACCTGGTGCAGCTCTAGAGAAGAGCGAGATTTAATAAATCTATATTAATGTTACAAATCTTCTCTCCTGGCCCTGGGCCCCGAGAGACAGGGAATGAGAGAGGACCATGGAACGCGAGTGCGCCTGGGAAGACGATGAGGAGCGAGACGAATCCTTAATAGCTCTGACGGTGATAAATATTTAACTGCCTTTTAGCTCTGAAAGTCCCAGAATGTGGACAGATCAGCATGTAACCTAAGAGCGGCTCTGATTAATGGGGATGAAGACGGCTGCGTGAAAGGAGGCGAGGAGGGGCCCTCATTCAGGCTCATCTCTAATTTTCTGCTCAGGGATTAGCTCACAGGAGCCTGCTAAGCCCCTCGCTTTCGAAATCTAAGGAGGACCCCCCCTGCCACCCCACCAGACCCCCTGCCAAAAAGGGCCATAGACTGGTGATGGGGCTGCTGGTGACAAAGGCCAATCGGGATAATCAAGTTTGAGTACCGCAGTGTAATATAAAGTGTTCCTGCTCTTCCCTCCATCTAATTCTCCTCTCCTGAAATACTCTGTTGGAAAACTCTGCTCCTTCATCTAACTCTCCTCTGCTGAAATACTCTGCTGGAGGACTCTGCTCCTTCCTCTATAACTCTCCTCTCCTGAAGTACTCTGCCGGAGGACTCTGCTCCTTCCTCTATAACTCTCCTCTCCTGAAATACTCTGCCGGAGGACTCTGCTCCTTCCTCTATAACTCTCCTCTCCTGAAGTACTCTGCCGGAGGACTCTGCTCCTTCCTCTATAACTCTCCTCTCCTGAAATACTCTGCCGGAGGACTCTGCTCCTTCCTCTATAACTCTCCTCTCCTGAAATACTCTGCCGGAGGACTCTGCTCCTTCCTCTATAACTCTCCTGTCCTGAAATACTCTGCCGGAGGACTCTGCTCCTTCCTCTATAACTCTCCTCTCCTGAAATACTCTGCCGGAGGACTCTGCTCCTTCCTCTATAACTCTCCTCTCCTGAAATACTCTGCCGGAGGACTCTGCTCCTTCCTCTATAACTCTCCTCTCCTGAAATACTCTGCTGGATGACTATGTTCCTTCCTCTATAACTCTCCTCTCCTGAAATACTCTACCGGAGGACTCTGTTCCTTCCTCTATAACTCTCCTCTCCTGAAATACTCTGCTGGATGACTATGTTCCTTCCTCTATAACTCTCCTCTGCTGAAATACTCTGTTGGAAAACTCTGCTCCTTCATCTAACTCTCCTCTGCTGAAATACTCTGCTGGAGGACTCTGCTCCTTCCTCTATAACTCTCCTCTCCTGAAGTACTCTGCCGGAGGACTCTGCTCCTTCCTCTATAACTCTCCTGTCCTGAAATACTCTGCCGGAGGACTCTGCTCCTTCCTCTATAACTCTCCTCTCCTGAAGTACTCTGCCGGAGGACTCTGCTCCTTCCTCTATAACTCTCCTCTCCTGAAATACTCTGCCGGAGGACTCTGCTCCTTCCTCTATAACTCTCCTCTCCTGAAATACTCTGCCGGAGGACTCTGCTCCTTCCTCTATAACTCTCCTCTCCTGAAATACTCTGCCGGAGGTCTCTGCTCCTTCCTCTATAACTCTCCTCTCCTGAAATACTCTACCGGAGGACTCTGTTCCTTCCTCTATAACTCTCCTCTCCTGAAATACTCTGCTGGATGACTATGTTCCTTCCTCTATAACTCTCCTCTGCTGAAATACTCTGCCGGAGGACTCTGCTCCTTCCTCTATAACTCTCCTCTCCTGAAATACTCTGCCGGAGGACTCTGTTCCTTCCTCTATAACTCTCCTCTCCTGAAATACTCTGCCGGAGGACTCTGCTCCTTCCTCTATAACTCTCCTCTCCTGAAATACTCTGCTGGATGACTCTGCTCCTTCCTCTATAACTCTCCTCTGCTGAAATACTCTGCCGGAGGACTCTGTTCCTTCCTCTATAACTCTCCTCTCCTGAAATACTCTGCCGGAGGACTCTGCTCCTTCCTCTATAACTCTCCTCTCCTGAAATACTCTGCCGGAGGTCTCTGCTCCTTCCTCTATAACTCTCCTCTCCTGAAATACTCTACCGGAGGACTCTGTTCCTTCCTCTATAACTCTCCTCTCCTGAAATACTCTGCTGGATGACTATGTTCCTTCCTCTATAACTCTCCTCTGCTGAAATACTCTGCTGGATGACTCTGCTCCTTCCTCTATAACTCTCCTCTCCTGAAATACTCTGCACTGCTGGAGGACTCTGTTCCTTCCTCTATAACTCTCCTCTCCTGAAATACTCTGCTGGATGACTATGTTCCTTCCTCTATAACTCTCCTCTCCTGAAATACTCTGCCGGAGGACTCTGCTCCTTCCTCTATAACTCTCCTCTCCTGAAATACTCTGCTGGATGACTATGTTCCTTCCTCTATAACTCTCCTCTGCTGAAATACTCTGCTCCTTCATCTATCTAACTCTACTCTCCTGAAATACTCTGCTGTGCTGGAGGACTCTGCTCCTTCCTCGAATGCCCCATACACACGGTCGGACGTTCCGACCACAAAATCCGTCAGATTTTTTCTGGCCGAAACTAGTCTTGCATACACACAAAGTTGTCGGGAGAATCCGATCGTTCGGAACGAGGTGACGTACAAAAACGTACGACGGGGCTATGTAGATGCCAGTAGCCAACAGCTTTCGCTTCTCTACACGCGATTGGAAAAATTCTGATTGGATTTTGTCGTCGGAAAATTTTAGATCCAGCTCTCAAACTTTTTCCGTCAGAAATTCCGACAGAAAAAGTCCGATAGGGCCCACACACGATCGGATTTTCCGACAACATAATCCGTTCTGACTTTTTCTGTCGGAATTTCAGACCGTGTGTATGGGGTATCTCCTCTGCAGAAAAATACTTTTCTCTTCTGGAGGACTCTGATCCTTCCTCTGTATAACTCTCCTCTCTTGAAATACTCTGCACTGCTGGAGGACTCTGCTCCTTCCTCTATAACTCTCCTCTCCTGAAATACTCTGCTGGATGACTCTGCTCCTTCCTCTATAACTCTCCTCTCCTGAAATACTCTGCTGGATGACTCTGCTCCTTCCTCTATAACTCTCCTCTCCTGAAATACTCTGCTGGATGACTGAAGGATTCTGCTTCTTCCTCTATAACTCTCCTCTCCTAAAAATTCTAATAACATCATATATATATATATATATATATATACATATATATATATATATATATATATATATATATATATATATATATATATATATATTTACGTTTATTTTTTTAAGTTTTAGTATATTTCTACTGTTAACATCAATACTAATTATTTCAGCATTAAGCTTGATAATTCTGGTATTTTAAACTTCCTAAGTATTTTTAAAAAAGCTCCCACTGGTTTTAGATCCAGATAGTTATTGTTATTATTATTATTATTATTATTATTATTATATTATTATTATTATCATTATCATCATTGTCATTATATTTTTTATCTAATAAACATTCCAGCCCCTATTAGGGGAGCAGAGCTTTGCCCCTCTTAAGAAAGGGTAGGGATCCATGGTACCCTGGTTGAGAAAGGCTGAGATAGACACGAATTAATTATTATCAGTAAACAATGCAGTCTTTTACAGGGAAGACCCTGACTTATAAAGTTCTGAGCATCATAAATACATTTAAACAAATAAAACTCCTTTCATTCATAGGGATCCATGCCATATAAATAAAAGAGGAACCCCCAGCCACACGGTTTACGACTGTAGTTTAGCCGACTCTAATGTGATGGGTGCTCCGATTTGAAGGGTTGGCTCTGATGTGATGGGGAGACCCCTAATGTGAAGGGGGCTCTGATGTGATGGGGAGGCTCTAATGTGATGGGGAGACCTCTGATGTGATGGGGGACCTCTGATGTGATGGGGAGACCTCTGATGTGATGGGGAGACCTCTGATGTGATGGGGAGACCTCTGATGTGATGGGGGACCTCTGATGTGATGGGGCGACCTCTGATGTGATGGGGGACCTCTGATGTGATGGGGAGACCTCTGATGTGATGGGGAGACCTCTGATGTGATGGGGAGACCTCTGATGTGATGGGGAGACCTCTGATGTGATGGGGCGACCTCTGATGTGATGGGGAGACCTCTGATGTGATGGGGAGACCTCTGATGTGATAGGGAGACCTCTGATGTGATGGGGCGACCTCTGATGTGATGGGGAGACCTCTGATGTGATGGGGAGACCTCTGATGTGATAGGGAGACCTCTGATGTAATGGGGAGACCTGATGTGATGGGGAGACCTCTGATGTGATGAGGAGACCTCTGATGTGATGGGGAGACCTCTGATGTGATGGGGAGACCTCTGATGTGATGGGGAGACCTCTGATGTGATGGGGGACCTCTGATGTGATGGGGAGACCTCTGATGTGATGGGGAGACCTCTAATGTAATGGGGAGACCTCTGATGTAATGGGGAGACCTGATGTGATGGGGGACCTCTGATGTGATGGGGAGACCTCTGATGTGATGGGGAGACCTCTGATGTGATGGGGAGACCTCTAATGTAATGGGGAGACCTCTGATGTAATGGGGAGACCTGATGTGATGGGGGACCTCTGATGTGATGGGGAGACCTCTGATGTGATGGGGAGACCTCTGATGTGATAGAGAGACCTCTGATGTGATGGGGAGACCTCTGATGTGATGGGGGACCTCTGATGTGACGGGGAGACCTCTGATGTGATGGGGAGACCTCTGATGTGATAGAGAGACCTCTGATGTGGTGGGGAGACCTCTGACGTGATGGGGGACCTCTGATGTGATGGGGAGACCTCTGACGTGATGGGGGACCTCTGATGTGATGGGGAGACCTCTGATGTGATGGGGGCCTCTGATGTGATGGGAGACCTCTGATGTGATGGGGGCCTCTGATCTGAAGGGGGGATTCTGATGGGATGAGGGACCTCTGATGTGATGGGGGAGCTTTGTTGTAAAGTTAATTTCATCAGGGTGGTTGTGTGCTTCATACAAGGTTCAGGTTTCCCAATTGATAACTAACTTTTATTTTATTTGTTATCATTCTAGACTGGGGGGGGGGGGGGGCTTCAGTTTTTTCAGCCTTTAAAGGGCACTGTAAGTTAAAAAATGTTGACAAATTCTGCTGTAGATGCGCGGTGTGCTCTCTCCAAATATCTTCTATTACCGTATTAGTAGGTTGATACATAATTTATTATTAGGTCGATATATTATGTATTAGTAGGTTGATACATTGGGGTTGATTTACTAAAACCGGTGCACTCAGAACTTGGTGCAGCTGTGCATGCCAGCCAATCAGCTTCTAACTTCAGCTTGTTCAATTAAGCTTTGACAATAAATCCTGGAAGCTGATTGGTTTCTGTGCAGAGCTGCACCAGGTTTTACACTCTCTCCGGTTTTAGTAAATAACCCCCATTGTGTATTAGTAGGTCAATACATTGTGTATGGGTTAAAGCACCCTACAAATACTTTTTGCTAAAAATCGCGCCGGTCATACTGGTGTGCCCGACCTTTACTGCCAATCACAGAAGCCTGGCCTAGAACAGGGAATGTTGGGGGCTGCAACAGCGGTGCGGCCCTCTCTCATCCCGATCAGACCTCGGCCATCTCTCATCTGTGGCCTTCACCACAACAATAAATCGGAAAGGACAGAAGACTTGCCTGAGAGCGGCCAGTGACTTCTCCCGGCGATCCCTCTGAATGTATCCGAGGACACAAAGCCGCGCCGGGCCCCTCATCCTTGTCCTCTCCCTGATCTAGGCCCAGTCTGAGCACGTGCCTACCAGCAATGAATGTCCCTTTTATTGACCCGCCTTTGATGCCTCTTGGCTGCAGTCAGCAGACACGCTGTGTGTGATTTCATGTTGTGGACGCCCCGCGCACACTGAATGAGACTTTTTTTTTTTTTTACAGCCGACAGAACTCCCATGTAACCTGTTTATGGCCTGTTCAGTGGTAGAAAGGCCTGGAAATTGGTTAGCTGAACAGAAGGGTCAGTGGTCTACAGGAGAGGTGAAGGCCGGGAGCAGAAGGAACGCACAAAGTTCCTGAAGAAGTCTATTTAGAGGAGAGAACCCTGAAAATTGACTGGCTGCTTATAACAACCACCCATCGTACATAGATAAATAAAATGGCAACAGGTCACCCAAATTCAGCCCCGCTATACAACAAAGGGACCTAATAATACATTTACACTGTGTACAGGCTTGGATATCAGTTTCCTAGGATATTACTATAACATCCTCGTGTTATAACACCATAACTGTCTCTAGTTATAATGACCTCAGTGTCTTATTATAAGACCAGAAAAGTCTTTTGTTATAATTCAATAAATCATCTCTAGCATACCCTGGGAGTATTATCTTTAGTCAGTCACACCAAATGCTTTTTTGTCAGAGATTATGTGCAGGTACTCGCCTCCCGAGTCACCCTTTGTCTTCACCCCCTACCCACCTCCGAACACTGTCCCTTGGTTCCCTACCCACCTCTGAACACCGTCCCTTGGTTCCACCCCCCTACCCATCTCCAAACACTGTCCCTTGGTTCCACCCCCCTACCCACCTTTGAGCACTGTCCCTTGGTTCCACCCTCCACCCACCTATGAGGACTGTCCCTTGGTTCCACCCCCTACCCACCTCTGAACACTGTCTCTTGGTTCCACCTCTGAGCACTGTCCCTTGGTTCCACCCCCTACTCAGCTCTGAGCACTGTCCCTTGGTTCTACCCCTACCCACCGCCGAACGCTGTCCCTTGATTTCACCTCCTACCCAGTTCTGAGCACTGCCCCTTGGTTCTACCCCTACCCACCTCTTAGCACTGTACCTTGGTTCCACCCTCTACCCACCTCCGAACACTGTCTCTTGGTTTCACCTCTGAGCACTGTCCCTTGGTTCCACCCCCTACTCAGCTCTGAGCACTGTCCCTTGGTTCTACCCCTACCCACCGCCGAACGCTGTCCCTTGATTTCACCTCCTACCCAGTTCTGAGCACTGCCCCTTGGTTCTACCCCTACCCACCTCTTAGCACTGTACCTTGGTTCCACCTCCTACCCAGCTCTGAGCACTGTCCCTTGGTTCTACCCCTACCCACCTCTGAGCTCTGTCCCTTGGTTCCACGCTCTACCCACCTCCAAGCGCTGATCTTTGGTTCTACCCTCCACCCGCCTCTGAATGCTGTCACTTGGTTCCACCTCCTACCCAGCTCTGAGCACTGTCACATGGTTCTAGCTCCTACCCACCACAGGACACTGTTCCTTGGTTCTACCTCCTAACCAGCTCTGAGCACTGTCCCTTGGTTCTACCACCTACCCACCTCTGAACACTGTCCCTTGGTTCCATCTCCTACCCAGCCCCTAGCACTGTCCCTTGGTTCTACCCCTTACCCACTTTCGAACACTGTCCCTTGGTTCCACCTCCTACCCAGCTCTGAGCACTGTCCCTTGGTTCTACCCCCTACCCACCTCTGAGCACTGTCCCTTGGTTCCACGCTCTACCCACCTCCAAGTGCTGATCTTTGGTTCCACCCTCCTCCCACCTCTGAACACTGTCCTTTGGTTCCCTACCCACCTCTGAACACTGTCCCTTGGTTCCCTACCCACCTCCGAACACCGTCCCTTGGTTCCACCCCCCTACCCACCTCCAAACACTGTACATTGGTTCAACCCCCTACCCACCTTTGAACACTGGTCCCTTGGCTCCACCCCTACTCACCTCCGAGCACTGTCCCTTGTTTCCACCCTCCACCCACCTCTGAACACTGTCCCTTAGTTCCACCCCCCACCCACCTCTGAGCACGGTCCCTTGGTTCCACCCCCTACCCACCTCTGAACACTGTCTCTTGGTTCCACCCCCTACTCAGCTCAGAGCACTGTCCCTTGGTTCTACCCCCTACCCACCTCCAAATACTGTCCCTTGATTCCACCTCCTACCCAGTTCTGAGCACTGCCCCTTGGTTCTACCCCCTACCCACCTCCAAACACTGTCCCTTGGTTCCACCTCCTACCCACCTCTGAGCACTGTCCCTTGGTTCCACGCTCTACCCACCTCCAAGCGCTGATCTTTGGTGTCATCCCTCAACCCACCTCTGAACACTGTCCCTTGGTTCCACCTCCTACCCAGCTCTGAGCACTGTCCCTTGGTTCTACCACCTACCCACCTCTGAACACTGTTCCTTGGTTCCATCTCCTACCCAGCCCCTAGCAATGTCCCTTGGTTCTACCCCCTACCCACCTCCAAACACTGTCCCTTGGTTCCACCTCCTACCCAGCTCTGAGCACTGTCCCTTGGTTCTACCCCCTACCCACCTCTGAGCACTGTCCCTTGGTTCCACGCTCTACTCACCTCCAAGCGCTGATCTTTGGTTCCACCCTCCACCCACCTCTGAGCACATTCCCTTGTTTCCACCCCCTACCCACCTTTGAACACTGTCCCTTGCTTCCACCCCCTTATCCCATCTCCAGACACTGTCCCTTGGTTCCACCACCTACCCACCTTCCAGTACTGCCCCTTTTAGAGAACACAGAATTAAGTAACACTTTTTGGTGCTAAATAATTATTATGGAATGTGTCAATAATAACAAGAAAATCAGTAAAATAGATCAGAAACAATAGGACCCTCCCCCCCCCAGCAACAATAAATCTTTTCCAGCAACAACAGTTTCCACCCAGCAACAATAAATCCACCCCAACATTAGCTGACCCCCGTTACAACAATAGCTATCCCAGCAGCCAATATCAATAGACCTCTCACCAGCAAAAATGAATACCTCCCAGAAACAATAAATCCCCAGCAACAATAGATCCATACGAGCAACAATTTACCCCCCCCCCCCCCTTCAACATAAGCCTCCCCAGCAACAATAGACCCCCACCAGCAACAATGGATCCCCCAGCAGCCAGCATGAATAGGCCCCAAGATCAGAAGTGGCTCCCCACCAGCAACAATAGACCCCCCCTACAGTGACAATAGATTCTCTAGCATCACTAGACCCTCCACTACATCCCATCACCTCTTTCCATTACATACATTCAGTTATGGATCTTCCCCGGCATTTCCACTGAAAATGAAATCCTGGTGACACTTGGCTGGTAAACTTGCATTGAGAAAAGGAAGAGTAAAGTATAATCACTATGCATAGGTAGTAAGCAAATATGACTGCTACTTGGACATAAAATAACAGACTATACAACAAAATGAACATACTTTGATTTTTTTTTGTACTACAGACGCTCACCTTCACAAAAGCTTTTTACATTCCTTTAGAATCATACTGGTATTCTGGGCACCCCAGTTGCTGGGACAGGTGATACTGCTGGCCAGGTAGACCAGCCACCCCCTCCCCCTTCTGCTCACGGGTTATCTCGCTATCTCTTGTAGAATGAGACATGGCTCCAAAGACTTATGGGCTCCAAGGAAACCTATTTTGCCCGTTGCCACCCCTCTGTGGGTGTGATAGTGTCTAACAAAAAATGTATCAGTGTAAAATATTTTGAAGCACAAACTGTTGCGACCAAATACATTTCTATGGAAAGGAGCTTTCCCCTCTCATGTTTTTTGGGACTGGCATCAAAGCAATAAATGATCACACCCAAAAAAAGGCTAAATAAATATATATGAAGAGTGTATCTTCCCAAACTTCAGACTGCAACATTATAACTTTGTAGGAACTCACATGGTAAGAGGTTGCAGCAGGGGCTGATCTGTGCCCTGCCCTCTTTGCTGCAAACTACTTCAGCAGTATGGGTTGGAAGGTCTTTCCCCTTTACTTTGTGGACTACCTCAGCATCATAGGTTGAGGGTCCTGCCCTTTTTTTTGCTGTGGACTTCTTCAAGAGCATAGCTTTCGGGGCCTACCCTTTGTTGCTGGGGATTACTTCAGGAGCACAGATTGCAGGCCCTGCCTTTTTTGCTGTGGACTTCTTCAGGAGCACAGATCGCGGGTCCTGCCCTATGTTGCTGTAGACTACTTTAAGAGCATAGATTGCAGGTTCTGCCTTTTTTGCTATGGACTTCTTCAGGAGCATAGATTGCGGGTTATGCCCTTTGTTGCCTGTAGATTTCTTCAAGAGAATAGTTTTCAGGTCCTGCCTTTTTTGCTGTGGACTTCTTCAGGAGCATAGATTGTGGGTCCTGCCCTTTGCTCTTGTGGACTTCTTCAGGAGCATAGTTTGCAGGTCCTGCCTTTTTTTCCACCCCACTTTTCCTAATGAAGTTCCCAAGGCAGTTGCCTTTTCAGCTCACATCCCTGGCCTGGCCTAGGGTGTAGTTACACTCTAAGGTCAGCTTCTACGGACATGAACATGTCCCAGCTCTGCTCTCGGATGGATAACAATGACTCAGAACTGGTTCTCACTTCCACACCCCCCCCCCCCCCACCCACCCCAGGCTCTGCCGGCTGTGAAAGGAAAACTCTTCTCCGCTGACCTTAAGATAATTCTGAACAAGCACTTTGGAGATTTGCAGCCGCAGAGATGACTTTCACACTCGGGGGCATATTATTTCCTGTTGCTACATTAAACGCCGCAGCCTGTTCTTCCTGCTACATATTCATGGCCAGATGAGCAGGAGGAGAAAATCCCACAAGGTGTCTGAGGATAAAAAGAAAGGCTCTAACCTTTTCAAGACGTAACGTAGAGACAGCTCCGACCTGCATTGATTATGGAAAGGTCAGCGGTGTGGTATGGAGTTCTGATGTGTCCCTGCTACCATTATACATCACCCCCCCCCCCATCCTTCCATGACAGACAGAATGGGCCATCCATCCTTATGACAGAGTGGACAGTGTTCATGCTACTGCTGACGGCTCTGCTTGGGAAAATGACTGCCGAGCTTCATCTCACGACCTCTACACCGGGGAGATATTATATGGACACTGCTGGCAGCCATAATCTCTGAAGATTGAAAATGCTAAAAAGGAATCTGATATATCCAGAAATAAAATATATAAATATACACATGTGGTCCGAGTCTTACTAGGAACTTGAGTTAACTCTCTTCGCCCACCTATCAATCCCAGAATGTTAGATGGATTAATAACTCCAGTTCCCAGCAATTAAATATCGCTACATACTCTACATGGCTTACTATCAACATACATGCACAACTGTCCCAAATCTGCAGAGACAGTCCACCATCTTTTTTTTCTATCCTACCAATGCCCTGTTCCGGCTCACGTCCTGAGGTCACAGCATCAACCTCGTCTTTGTTATTGCTTACACGAAATAACATTAAAATGCTTTAATTGTAGGTACAAGTTCAGCGGGCGGGCAGTCACCCATACTTAGCGGCAGGGTCTGGGTGAGACCTAAACGTTAAGAGGTTGATGAGCATGTACTCACCTGAAAATTCAATAGGGGAGATGCAGACCAACGGCAGGGTAACAGTGTCCCTGTATCCAGGGACATAATGTTGGTTAGTATGTCATTGCACCAGGGCCATCTTAAAAACTGACTGGACGCTGGGCAAACATTTTCTGCCCCTGTCCCCCACTATGCAATATTGCTCTTCACCCCAACATCCTAGAAAAACAAACACACACACACACACACACACACACACACACACACACACAAAACATTAATAATGTAAACATAAAAAAACTGGTCCACACTGCTCACTGATTGGTTGCTAGAAGTTACTGCATATCCTTACCGCTCACTCATTGGTTTCTAGAGGTTACCAATCACCCATTGGTTGTTAGAGCTTACTGCACATCAGTACTGCTCACTGATTGGTTGCTAGAGGTTACTGCGCATCATTACTGCTCACCCATTGGTTGCTAGAGCTTACTGCACATCACTACTGCTCACCCATTGGTTGCTAGAGGTTACTGCACATCACATCTACTCATTAACCCAAACAGACAAGCAATGCAACGTGGCTGCAGCTCAATACATAAAGCATGGAGATACGGGCAAAAGGTTAATTTTTTTTTAATGAAGAATTTGAATGTTGGGTAACCTTTGAATGTGGAATGATTGTTGGTGGTGACGTCTATAAACTGCAGGCCTCCTGGGATTTTTACCAATTACAGTCTCGAGGTTAGAGGAACTTAACATCAGGCCCCTTAAATCTAAATTATTATCACTGTGACCATGTGTTCCTCTTTATGGTTACGATATAAGCGCACCTAATAAAGTGGTCATGAATACAGATATATAGTACAGGAGGAAGTCACGGGACACATTCCCTCTTTCCAGGAGAGCAGAGACGCTCACATTTGGGACCCATTTGGGACAGCGGAGTAAACAATGCTCTGGACTTAATTGTTGCCTAATCACAAACTGTGTAATAAGTGAAATCCAATTACAGCGCTCATTCCCATATTTATAATATTAAGCAGTGCTTATTGACTTTATGAGCTGTGACACTGGAAGAACATTTCCACAGCAGATGGGGACTGGACCCAACCCAGGAATTTAACCCTCTCTGTGCTAGACAAGAGCTGACACTGCAACAAGATCCATGTTTAATCCTTTCCTGATCGGGGCATGGGGGAGGGAGTTACACTACTGTTGTTCAGCTACGGAGGTTTTTACATACATTTAGTAACAAAATATTCATCTAAAAATCAAATTGATTTTTTTTAAAGAACGTCCTTTAAGTCTGTTTCAACGAGATAAATAGATAGATAGATAGATAGATAGATAGATAGATAGATAGATAGATAGATAGATAGATATACTGGTATAGATAGTGGGGCACTATTCCTTCCACTGACACCACAATGGGGTATTATATCTTCCACTGACACCAATGATGGAGCGCTATTCTTCCCACTGATACGAAGGATGGGGCACCATTTCTCCCACTGATACCAAGGATGGGGCGCCATTCCTCCCACTGATAACAAGGATGGGGCGCCATTCCTCCCACTGATACCATGGATGGGGCACCATTCCTCCCACTGATACCAAGGATGGGGCGCCATTCCTCCCACTGATACCATGGATGGGGCACCATTCCTCCCACTGATACCAAGGATGGGGCACCATTTCTCCCACTGATACCAAGGATGGGGAGCCATTCCTCCCACTGATAACAAGGATGGGGCGCCATTCCTCCCACTGATACCATGGATGAGGCACCATTCCTCCCACTGATACCAAGGATGGAGCACCATTCCTCCCACTGATACCAAGGATGGGGCACCATTGCTCCCACTCATACCAAAGAAGGAGCACCATTCCTCCTACTGATACCAAGGATGGAGCACCATTCCTTCCACTGATACCAAGGATGGGGCACCATTCCTTCCACTGATACCATGGATGGTGCACCATTCCTCCCACTGATAACAAGGATGGAGTGCCATTCCTCCCACTGATACCAAGGATGGGGCACCATTCCTTCCACTGATACTAAGGATGGGGCACCATTCCTCCCACTGATACCAAGGATGGGGCACCATTCCTCCCACTGATATCAAGGATGGGGCACCATTCCTCCCACTGATACCAAGGGTGGGGCACCATTCCTCCCACTGATACCAAGGATGGGGCGCCATTCCTCCCACTGATAACAAGGATGGGGCGCCATTCCTCCCACTGATAACATGGATGGGGCAGCATTCCTCCCACTGATTCCAAGGATGGGGCAGTATTCCTCCCACTGATACCAAGGATGGGGTACTATTACTCCCACTGATACCAAGGATGGGGCACTATTACTCCCACTGGTACCAAGGATGGAGCACCATACCTTGCACTGATACCAACGATGGGACACTATTCCTCCCATTGGGGCATTGTTTCTCTCCCACTGGCCCACAGGTGCTAAGTCAGTTTTTTAATCCTACAGACCACCAGCGCTGGGGCATTCTTTACTCCCACTGGCAACTGACACCAGGACATTTTCTACCCCCACTGACCACATTCCAGCCCCCTAAGTTTTAGAGAACAGTGGTTCTTTGTTTACAAAGTTTGGGGACTCCTGGTCTATGCCATCCTACATGGAAGGGTGTAAAGGTGATTGACAGAGTAAGGAGAAGCCCCTTTCTAGCTTTCCTCACCCCATGTGGAAAGAGTCTAATTTTCTGCTGGAGAGATTTATGGCGTCACGTCCAGTAAAGTCCTCAAATTCTTATCCCAGCGTTCAAACTGATTTCCACACTGCGTATCAGATAACATACACTGAGCATAGCACTCCCAGCACAACCCAGGGTCAGAGAGGAGGGAAGGGAGAGGGGAATATCTGAGCTAGATAGATAGATAGATAGATAGATAGATAGATAGATAGATAGATAGATAGATAGATAGATAGAGGAGGAGGTCACAGGGGATTATTGGTGGAGGAGGTCACAGGGAATTGTTGGTGGAGGAGGGCACAGAGGATTGTTGGTAGAGCAGGGCACAGAGGATTGTTGGTGGAGCAGGGTACAGGGGATTGTTGGTGGAGCAGGGTACAGGGGATTGTTGGTGGAGCAGTGTACTGGGAATTGTAGGTGGAGCAGGGTACCATGGATTGTTGGTGGAGCAGGGTACAGGGGACTGTTGGTAGAGCAGGGTAACGTAGATTGTTGGTGGGAGCAGGGTACCATGGATTGTTGAAGAAGCAGGGTACCGTGGATTGTTGGTGGAGCAGGGTACCATGGATTGTTGGTGGAGCAGGGTACCGTGGATTGTTGGCAGAGCAGGGTACCGTAGATTGTTGGTGGGAGCAGGGTACAGGGGATTGTTGGTGGAGCAGGGTACAGGGGACTGTTGATGGAGCAGGACACAGTGGATTGTTGGTGGAGCCGGGTACAGGGGATTGTTATTGGAGCAGGGTAAAGTGGATTGTTGTTGGAGCAGAGTACAGAGGAATGTTGGTGGAGCAGGGCACAGTGGAATGTTGGTGGAGCCGGCACATCAGATTTCTGGTGGAGAAGGGCATAGTAGATTGTTAGTGGGGCAATATACAGTGGATTATTGGTGAAACAAGGTACATGGGGTTGTTGATGGAGCAGGGCAAAGTGGATTTCTGGTAGAGCAGGGCATAGCAGATTGTTGGTGGGGCAGGATAGTGGATCGTTGGTGGAGCAGGGTACATGGGATTGTTATTGGAGCAGGGCTAAGTGGATTGTAGGTGGAGCAGGGTACAGAAAATTGTTGGTGGAGCAGGGCAAAGTGGATTGTTGGTGTATCAGAGCACAGTGGATTGTTGGTGTAGCCTGGCACAGCGGATTGCTGGTGGAGCAGGGCATAGAAGATTGTTGATGAGGCAGGATTCAGTGGATTGTTGGTGGAGCAGGGTACAGGGGATTGTATTGGAGCAGGGTACCGAGGTTTGTTGGTGGAGCAGGGTACAGTGGATTGTTGTGGAGGAGGACACAGGGGATTGCTGGTCGAGCAGGGTACAGGGGCTTGTTGGTGGAAAAGGGTACAGTGGATGGTTGGTGGAGCAGGGTAGAGATGATTGTTGGTGGAGCAGGGCACCAGGGATTATTGGTGGAGCAGGGTACAGTGGATTATTGGTGGAGCAGGCCACAAAGCATTGTTGATTGAGTAGGGCACAGGGGATTGTTGGTTCAGCAGGGCACAGGGGATTGTTGGTTCAGCAGGGCACAGGGGATTGTTGGTGGAGCCGGGCACAGGGGATTGTTGGTGGAGCAGGGCACCAGGGGATTGTTGGTTGAGCAGGGCACAGGGGATTGTTGGTTGAGCAGGGCACAGGGGATTGTTGGTGGAGCAGGGCACAGGGGATTGTTGGTGGAGCAGGGCACAGGGGATTGTTAGTGGAGCAGGGTACAGGGGATTGCTGGTGAAGCAGGGCACAGGGGATTGTTGGTTGAGCAGGGCACATGGGGATTGTTGGTGGAGCAGGGCACAGGGGATTGTTGGTGAAGCAGGGTACAGGGGATTGCTGGTGGAGCAGGGCACAGGGGATTGTTGGTGGAGCAGGGCACAGGGGATTGTTGATGGAGCAGGGTACAGGGGATGGTTGATGGAGCAGGGTACATGGGATTGTTGGTGGAGCAGGGCACAGGGGATTGTTGATGGAGCAGGGTACAGGGGATTGTTGATGGAGCAGGGTACATGGGATTGTTGGTGGAGCAGGGCACAGGGGATTGCTGGTGGAGCAGGGCACAGGGGATTGTTGATTGAGCAGGGTACAGGGGATTGTTGATGGAGCAGGGTACAGGGGATTGTTGGTGGAGCAGGGCACAGGGGATTGTTGATGGAGCAGGGTACAGGGGATTGTTGGTGGAGCAGGGTACATGGGATTGTTGATGGAGCAGGGTACAGGGGATTGTTGGTGGAGCAGGGTACAGGGGATTGTTGATGGAGCAGGGTACAGGGGATTGTTGATGGAGCAGGGTACAGGGGATTGTTGATGGAGCAGGGTACATGGGATTGTTGATGGAGCAGGGTACAGGGGATTGTTGGTGGAGCAGGGTACATGGGATTGTTGATGGAGCAGGGTACAGGGGATTGTTGGTGGAGCAGGGTACAGGGGATTGTTGATGGAGCAGGGTACAGGGGATTGTTGGTGGAGCAGGGTACAGGGGATTGTTGATGGAGCAGGGTACAGGGGATTGTTGATGGAGCAGGGTACATGGGATTGTTGATGGAGCAGGGTACAGGGGATTGTTGGTGGAGCAGGGTACATGGGATTGTTGGTGGAGCAGGGTACAGGGGATTGTTGATGGAGCAGGGTACAGGGGATTGTTGATGGAGCAGGGTACAGGGGATTGTTGGTGGAGCAGGGCAGAGCAAATTGTGTGCGTTGTCAATGACAAGTTGGAGAGGCCTGGCTCCATACACATGGCGCCCCACCTGGTTCCAATCAGCGCGGTCATAAAAGCCAGGTGCATGGCACGCTGCTCCAGAGGAGGAAAAGATCTGTCAGTTCTGAGTGACTGTTACATGCAGAGATCTGTCGATTAAACTTAAAAGAAAGAAAGAAAAAAGGGCCCTGAAACAGAGAGATCTATTAATAGCTCACTTGTATCCGAAAACTCCAGATTGACAGTTTTCCAGAGCCCAGCACAGCAGCCGGGTTCAATAAAACTGCGAGCGTTGAGGTCCTCACACACAGCGGCCTGCAAAATAATCCAGTGCCAACAACTCGACCACTAACAGGCACCAAATCACCATAACAGACATAGGGACTGATCGACTTAACGAATAGGTTCACTTGGCAATGTGAATTCTCACTTAGCTTAGTAAAAAAGGTGAAGCTGTGCGGACTTCAATCATTCAATCATATGAGACTCAAAATTCTTTTTTTTTTTTTTTATTTCCTTAAGACGTGATTGGCTATTCACCTCACAAATCCCTAAAAAGAGAGCCCAACCAAAGACGTTAGCCTTTATATCTCTATATAGTCCTGTACCATGTTATGACATCGGCCTGATCATTGCTAGGAAGTGCCATCAATTATTAAATAACCCCCCCAAGTGAAAATGTTGCTTCCTTCCCTACTCCTCTATTGCTCTGTGCAAGCGGAGCTGACTAACTGCCACACCCCCGTCAATATCCTGTGCTAGTAGAGCTGAGTAACAGCCACACCCCCCTCTTATACTCTGTGCTAGCAGAGCTGAGTAACAGCCACACCCCCTAATTAAATGAGTCCTCATTTGTCTTGTAGAGAACGGGAGGGGCATGCCTGCCAATATGTGCCAAAAGACCATTACACCCAAAAGTATAAAATAATTATTCAGTGTTGGGGGGGGGGGGTGCGAGGTGTGCAACATTGTAATTACTGTGCAGTCTCAGCCCTTGTTACTTGGCATCACTAATGCCATAGTGTCACCTTGGCTCTGAAAATTTGGTATGCCCATTGCCAGGGTGTCACCCTGGCCCTGATAATCTGTTATTTGCATTGATGTGGTGTCATTGTGGCCTTATATATTCGCTATCCCCATTGACATGGTATCACTCTGGCCCTGACAATTTTGGATCTCCACAGACAAGGTTTCACTCTAGCCTTGACCATCTATTATTCCCCTTGCCATGGCGTCACTCTGCCCCTTTATATTTGGTATCGCCACTGGCATGGTGCCACACCAGCCTTGTAATTTGGCATCCTTGTTGACATAGAATCACTCTGGCTCTGACAACTTGTTATCTCCATTGATGTGGCATCACTTTGGCCCTGCACATTTGGTATCCCCACTGACATGTCATTAAGCTGGCCCTGACAATTTTGTATCTCCATTGACAGGGTGTCACTCTCGCCCTGACAATCTGTTATTCCCATTGCCTTGGAATCACTCTGTCCCTATATATTTAGCATGCCCAATGACACGGTGTCACTCTAGCCCTGTATATTTGACATCTCCATTGACATGGTGTCATTCTGGCCCTAAAAATGTGGTATTACCATAGACATGGTGTCATCTGGCCCTGACAATTTGGTATCTCCATTGACAGGGTGTTACTCTCGCCCTGACAATTTTGTATCTCCATTGACAGGGTGTCACTCTCGCCCTGACAATTTGATATCCCCATTGACATGGTGTCACTCTGGCCCTGACAATTTTGTATCTCCATTGACAGGGTGTCACTCTCCCCTTGACAATCTGTTATTCCCATTGCCTTGGAATCACTCTGTCACTATATATTTAGCATGCCCAATGACATGATGTCACTCTAGCCCTGTATATGTGATATCTCCATTGACATGATGTCATTCTGGCCCTAAAAAATTGGTTCTACCATAGACATGGTGTCATCTGGCCTTGTAAATTTATCATCTCCATTGACATGGTGTCATTCTGGCCCTGACAATTTGGTATCCCCATTGACATGGTGTCATTCTGGCCCTGACAATTTGGTATCCCCATTGACATGGTGTCATTCTGGCCCTGACAATTTGGTATCCCCATTGACATGGTGTCATTCTGGCCCTAAAAATTTGGTATTACCATAAACATGGTGTCATCTGGCCTTGTAAATTTGTTATCTCCATTGACATGGTGTCACTCTCGCCTTGGAAATTTGGCATTGCCGTTGCTAAGCATCACCTTAGCCATGACAGTTTGGTACCCCCGCTGAGGCCCTGGCAATTTTTTTTGGCACCACTTTTTACCTCCTGACAAATTCCTATCACCATTAACATGGAGCCACCCTGGCCCTCAGTAAAGCTGATAATACGACGTAAAATCACACAATTTTGCATTTATTGTCATGGCTTTGATCGAGTTTTGTAGAATTGATTTGAGTTTTTCTGATGCCTTGCTATCAGGAATGCAGAATCGGGGGGCTTCCAATGTGTTTTAACTCAACTCCTAGAATAAAGAAATTTGACAAACGGGGTTAAGCAGAAATGGTTCTCCTGGTCCTCTGGAGAGATTAACAGATGATGGTGAAGATCTGCACTCAGAAGCTGGGAAGGAGTCCCGTGTCACCTCCACCTCTAACAAGTCTCAGATGTGGGACATGGCCAGGCCTCCATCTCTGGACATTCTCACCATCAAAAGGGAGGAAGTCAGTGAGTTTTATTAACAGGTTCACACCTTCGTCCCAGGCCCCTCTCCAACGGGCTGGTCTAGTTAAAACAGCCAGAGGTAAGGAGAAGGGTGTTGGGGGGGGTTCATTATCCAGAAAGTTTGGAAACTAGTAAACAACTGTTCGCTATCAGTAAGGAGAAATCAGCATTCATTTTCTTGTAAAGCTACATCAGGAAATCTCCCATGGAAATTTGACTTTTGTTTGTCCGTCATTGTAAAGGTTGTCTGGGTCGAAACTCAAGATTGCCTAAAATACACTATATTGTCAAAAGTATTGGGACTCCTGCCTTCACGCGCACACGAACTTTAATGGCATCCCAGTCTTAGTCCGTTGGGAGTGGATAGGCCAGGCTGCCTTGTAGAGGACGCTGTCGGCCTTTTACATTCGGTCCATCACCGACTCTGTTGTAAGTGGTTCCAGTCACATGTGCTCCCCGCTGGGACTGTTGTACTTGCTGAACTTTTTCGGGGACAGCAGTAAGGGGTTAATACATGCTGATTTTTTTTTCCATGTCTATCATAGTCATGGCACATTAAAGAAAAAGAAAAAAAATAGAAGAAAAATTGGGACAGTCCCACAACTTGGCCAATACAGTAGTCTGATGGTCATGGGAGTATGTTTGCTGCGAGGAATTATCAGACCTGTGTGCCCGTAGCTGGACGCGTGAACACAGCCAGCGCGTCATCGGAAAGTGATACTAACAAACTCTGACAGGTCCGCACACAAGCCAAACAAATAGAGGATTAGCTACCACAGCCAGGGCCGGCTTCAAACAAACCAATTCAAAACAGATCTTCACGGGCCTGGCTGCAGCCGCAACGGCCTGGAACTCGAAATGCCGCGCCAGGAGAGGGTTCCGAGAAAGGGACGAGCTGCTAGAAACGGCAAGATTTTTACCCCGCAGAAGTGGGAAAAGGGAGGCCGCCCCCAACTCACCCCCCCCCCCCACCCCCGGGGGGAATGTGTGGCTTTCTCTTCCCTAAACTGGAGCTTTACCGCTTTTTATTGTCGGCTCTCTGTACTATAACAGGCTTTATAAGAAACAGCGCTCCTAAAACAGACCACAAATAAAACAAGATGTACGAGGGCCTGCGTCCACAGCCAGAGGACAATACAACGCTACAACGGCGCAAACAGGAAATAATATGAAGTTACAGGCCTGCGTGGGGGTGGTTGGTAATTTAAATAAATAAATACAATTGTGCGATTATTATTTTTTTTTTAATTTTATTTATTTATTTATTTATTTATTTTTTTAGCAGAAGCCCTAGGTGCAGAATAAAAGCTTTTAGCGCGACGTCTTGGCCACAGAACGTATGCTGCCAGCGGGAACTTTATAGTTTTATTTGAACCCTTTTTTTCAGAGACCACTTCCTACAATAATTGTTACATTAAGTCTCAGGGTGAAGGAGTGACTCCACTAAATCCGGACCGTCCTCATTGTAATGGGTATGGGGGGGGGGGGGGGCACAGGACACTGTACCCCATTCCTCTAGGGCAATGCTCAGTGCCTGAGCAGCCAATTGGCAGGCCCAGCTGATGTCACATGGGGATGGGGCGGAGCATGCAAGCGCTAAACATTTTTTGTCTTTTGCTCAGTTGGGGTTTCCAGAGAGGATCAGAATTCCAGGTCAGTGTAGAGGGAGTGGAGGAAGAACTCCTAGTGGTGCCCGCCATCAGGTGAACATATTTTGTCCAGGAAAGGTAAAATTACCACAACCGGAACTATTACCTCATTCATAATTATCACCTGAGTAATCACCTGATACATAACTATCTCCTGAGTAATCACCCGATACATAAATATCACCTGAGTAATCACCCAATACATAAATATCACCTGAGTAATTAGCTGATACCAGGGATGGGCAGTCAGGGGAGGCAGGTGAGGCAGAACCTCACCTGCCATGAACATATAAAAAATAAAATTAAAAAAATGATCAACTTCAAGGGTTGTAGCTCTGCGACCTGGGGTAACTGAGACCCCAAATTTGATAGGGGGGTATAGGTAGTTAGCTGAGATCCTACCCCACCACTGGTCAAGATTTGGGGCTCCTTGTGCAGCCTGTCAGAAGCTACACACAGAGCGGCCAGTTTAAATACAAAAAAACAGATGAACATACAAAAAATAAAATTAAAAAACTTTGAGGGTTGTAGCTCCAACCTGGGGTCACAGAGACCCCAAATTTGATGGGGGGGGGTATGGGTCGGTAGCTGAGATCCTACCCCACCACTGGGGCTCCTTGTGCAGCCTGTCAGAAGCTACACACAAATTGGGCAGTTTAAATACAAGAAAACATCCGAACGGCCGCCCTCCGAATAACACCTTTTATTCATGGCAAAACAGTGTGTAGAAGATCCAAAATCTCTTACATCATGGTGATGAAAGGTACAGACAGGCTAACGCATTTCACATCAAAATAGCTATGATTAAGCATCTATAATGACGTGAAACACATTAGGCTGTCTGTACCTTTCATCACCATGATGTAAGAGATTTTGGATCTTCTACACTGTTGTGCCACGAATGAAAGGTCTTGTCCGGAGTGTGGCTGTTCAGCTGTTTTCTTCAATTTTTCTACACGATTGCAGAGCCAGCACCTGAAGTTGTGAGTGGGGAGGGCGGCTATTAGAGAACACCAACAGGCTTGGAGCGGCATCGCTACCTCACAGTTTAAATACAAGCTGACGCACTCTGTTTGCAGCAGAGCGAGGATGAGCTCACGGTGCCTCTCTTCACTTTTTGTCAGAAGCACTAAGCTCAATGGACAGCTTGGAGCCTTGGACCAATGGTAACGCACCATTGGAACAAGCTGTACAATAAAAGTGTTGCAGTGGAGGCACGCCTCTTACTACAGTGTCATAGAAGGGGGGGGGTGTGTCTAAAAGACAAATACTCCCTTCCAGCCCAGCCCTCTTAATTAGAAGGAAAAAAACATGTGTTTATGGGTAAAAGAATTACCCACAACCCCATGTTTTTCTCAAACCGTTAAGAGAGAGAATATGCTGCTGCTGAAAAGGTACAAGCTAAATCATATTTTTTTATGTTGTGAGATAATAATTTATTTTATATATATATATATATATATATATATATATATATATATATATATATATACTTCAGTAATTTGTCCGTTAAGCCACCTGCTTGAGTACAGATTTTGAAAATAGAGTAAATTACTAGTAAAAACAATATATAATAATTATTTGTATATTACTTACTTATGGTAATTAACCCCTTGCCACCCAGGCCAATTCTGACACTTCTCACCTATGTGTAAAAATTATCTTTTTTTTTTGCTTGAAAATTACTCAGAACCCCCCAACTATTATATACACACACATTATATATATATATATATATATATATATATATATATATATATATATTGTTTTAGCAGACACCCTAAGGAATAAAATGGTGGTAGTTTCAACTTTTTATGTTACACTGTATTTGCGCTGCAATCTTTTTAAATGCCTTTTTTTTTTTGGAAAGAAATTATTTCATGAATAAACAAAAACAAAACACTAAAGTTAGCCCAATTTTTTTGTATAGTATGAAAGATGATGTTACGCCGAGTAAATAGATACCGAACATGCCATGCTTTAAAATCGTGCACCCTGGCGGAATGGCGCAAAAACTTCAGTAACTTAAAAATCTCCATAGGCGACGCTTTAAATAGTTTTTACAGGTTGTCACATTAGAGTTACAAAGGAGGTCTAGCACTAGAATTATTGCTCTCGATCTAATGATCGAGGAGTATGTAACCTGTGCGTATCTGGCTCTGATACTAGCCAGTGCCTCACCAGCCCCTGACCTCACCGTATATCCCTGGATGTCCCCGCATGTCCCTGGATTCACTGATACATAACTATCACCTGATTTATCAAATGATAAATAATCTTACCTGAGTTATCACTTGATACGTAACTACTCGCCCAAAAATAAGACCTAGCGTGATTGTCGGTGATGGCTGCAATATAAGCCCTACCCCCCCCCAAATAAGCCCTACCCCATTACCCCGAAAATAAGCCCTACCCTGAAAATAAGACCTAGGGCTTATTTGGGGGGTAGGGATTATATTGCAGCCATCACCGACAATCACGCTAAATCTTATTTTCGGAGAAACAGGGTATCACCCGAGTAATCAACTGATACATCACTATGGCCTGGACTATTAACTGATACATATCTATCAACTGAACAATCACCTGAGCGATCAACAGACACATAACTATCACCTGAATTATCAAATGATAAATCTCACCTGAGCTATCAACTGATACAGAACCATCTTCAGAATTATCACCTGATATATAACTTTAGTGCTGCCCCCCGCAGGAGCCGCGTGGTAATTTGGGTTCTCTGTTCTGCACCTCGATTCCAGGAACACCCTCATCCCCTCTGACATACCTGGCTTGAATGAAAGTCCCTGCAAGCACTGCTAGGAACACAAGTATAGATACCTTTTATCTCAGCTGTGAATTAGTATCAGAAAAAAAGACACAAGACTGTTTAGAGGTCAATGAACTCAATGTATTGGGACAGGTTAGAATGAATGGTGGTTTGAGCATAAATGAACATACAGAAGGTAGGGTCAGACACAGTCCACTATACAGTAGACATGGGCGCCAAAAAATTTGTTTAGTTATGCTCCGTTTCGTAATTGGTGTATGAAATTCAATTAGGATTCGTACGAAATAGGAATTTTCGTTAGATGCGTAAACTTTTCGTTAAAATAATGAAAGTTCGTTATGATGAAATTATCATTATGAGGGGTTCCCATCATCCCTGTGCTGAGTTCCCAGGTCTGTACACCTGCTGTGCCCATTATGAGGGGTTCCCACCATCCCTGTGCTGTGCTGACTTCCTCTGATTGGTGAACAAAACACTAGTCACAATTCTGTTAAATTGGATCCGAAATTTACAAAATTCGTTCAGGAAATTTCATATTTCGTATAAAATTCGTAAGCATAGAAATTCCCATAGGGTTCCCACCATCCCCGTGCTGACTTCCTGGGGTTTTTTACTTTTAGGTTTGTTAACTTTTTGTAACAATTAAGAATGTTCGTTATGATGAATTTTTCATTATGAGGGGTCCCCACCATCCCTGTGCTGAGTTCCCCGGTCTGAGTGTACACCCGCTGTGTTCATTGTGAGAGGTTCCCACCATCCCTGTGCTGAGTTCCTGGGTCTGTCCACCTGCTGTGCCCATTATGAGGGGTTCCCTCCATCCCTGTGCTGAGTTCCCGGTCTGAGTGTACACCTGCTGTGCCCATTATGAGAGTTCCCCACCATCCCTGTGCTGAGTTCCCGGGTCTGTACATCTGCTGTGCCCATTATGAGGGGTTCCCACCATCCCTGTGCTGAGTTCCCAGGTCTGTACACCTGCTGTGCTCATTATGAGGAGTTCCCACCATCCCTGTGCTGAGTTCCCGGGTCGGGGTGTACACCTGCTGTGTTAATTATGAGAGGTTCCCACCATCCCTGTGCTGAGTTCCCAGGTCTGTACACCTGCTGTGCCCATTATGAGGGGTTCCCACCATCCCTGTGCTGAGTTCCCAGGTCTGTACCCCTGCTGTGTCCATTATGAGGGGTTCTCCCCCTCCCTGTATTGAGTTCTCGGGTCTGTACGACCGCTGTGCCCATCATGAGGGGTTCCCACCATCCCTGTGCTGAGTTCCCAGGTCTGTACACTCGATGTGCCCATTATGAGGGGTTCCCACCATCCCTGTGCTGTGCTGACTTCCTCTGATTGGTGAACAACACCAGTCACAATTCTGTTAATTTGGATCCGAAATTCCGAAATTCGCTAACGAAAATTTTCGTATTTCGCATAAAATCCGTAAGCATAGAAATTCCCATGGGGTTCCCACCATCCCTGTGCTGACTTCCTGGGGTTTTTAACTTTTAGGTTCGTTAACTTTTCGTAACAATTATGAATTTTCGTTATGAATTTGGATTCGAAGTTCGTAATTGAAATTTCGTATTTCGTACAGAATTCGTATGCATAAAAATTAGTATTTCGGGTTTCGTACGAATGTACGATTTTTCGATTCGTATGAAACTAATCGCACATGTCTACTATACAGTATAATCTCTATGCCAAGGAAACTTACAATAGACTTCTGTACCACTAAACTGGGATTAACTCATGAATCAGCAAAGTCAGCAATAAACAGTGTATATAAGCATTAACTGCAATGTGAATAATAATACTATAACTAGTCCAGAGTGCACTCTAGGAGAATGGCTAGGATATGGTGCAATGTCCCCTGAGAGGTACCTCTTAGCATAAGCAATGAGTAAAGGTCTCTGTGTAGCGGCTGTAAAGGGAAACTCTTTAGTTTTAACTCTTCAGCCAGCTAGCGTTGGGGCCCAGTTGGTGCATATAAGAATAGTCCTAGTCAAGCCTGCAGGCAGCAGTAAGGCTACTACTACATGGCTGTATAGTCAGTTCCTGAAGGGCTCAGTCTCTAGCGGCAGACAGTATATCCCCACAACAGCAGCTCACCAGTCTCAGCAATATGGCAGCTCACCATCCAGTCACACACAGGGATCAGTCTACTCTGGCGGTCGGCATCCCCAAACGTAGCACTCCGGATCTCACTCACGCCACCAGAGAGTGTACATTGCTGTCCAGTGTGTACCACTATTATGAAGAAGTCGTGGTACATACTGGAGAGCAATGTGCACTCTCTGGTCTCCCTCGTGGCAAGAGGAAGCTTTGTCCTGTACAGAGGAAATGCAGCTCTTTCTGTTCATCCTGAAAATCTATCTCTGGGAAATGCAATTCAAAAGCTCTTAATTACAATAGAGTCTATGATGAAGGTTTCTTAGCCGAAACGCGTCAACATAGCCTGTACCCGTGTACCCATGTACATAGGGCGGCACAGTGGTGTAGTGGTTAGCACTCTCACCTAGCAGTAAAAAGGTACCCCTCTTCAATAGAAACCTTACGGGGTTACCCGTCGGTAGTTTATTAAATTGTGGTGTATATGATTTTAGCAATATGAAAGTTTTGATGGATTTCAATTTTTTTTGTCCTTATTAAATTACTTGTAATTTTTTTATAACAAAGTCTTTTATGATTTATTTAGTACCGCAATAGTCCCCTCAACAAACATTTTTGGGTGTGGATATCAAGGGAGCAGCCTCAGCAACTGCCCCAATATCCTTAGAATTCCCAATTCTTGACAATTATCAATTGGGATGATGGTACTGTTATATGTATTACGTATATTTTGTATTCGAGGCTATACTCAGTCTATGGCTATATTCATGGGGTGGATAATACACCCGTTTTTAAGAGGCACCAACCTCTGAACAGCAACAGTGGTGGGTGTCTCTTTTGAGTGCCTCTATTTTTTGTATCTAGATATACATTACTTTACTTTATTTATTTTTTCACCACGATAGCTAGTGGGATTGTCATTCCTTATGCCGTTGGTGACACTGAAGTATGGTTGTTCCCATGCTTTGTTTATTACATTATTACCTTGATTATACGATGTTTGTAGTATTATTGTTTATATATTATTTTTGTATTTTGTGAATAGTGTTGCTGTAAAGGAGATCCGCTCCCCCCAGGTGGAAGCTTGGGTCTTTTCTTGGATCCTTTGTTGTGTTCTCCTGTCTGGCAGATGTGCGCTCGCCCTGGTGGGTCCCTTATTTTGGGTCCTTCTTGTGCTGGATGCGCCCGGACCTTTTGGTCCATGGGCCCCTCCGCCACGCACATGCGCTGTGCGCACATTCATGCACAGTGCGTCCGCATCAGCGTGCGCGATGGTTGCATGGCCGTGCGAGTGCGCGGTGTGGGTGGGCGGACCCCCGTGACATCAGACGCCGCCGTTTAGCGGCGTGCGCTGATGCCGGAAGGGTTGGGGGCTTAAATAGTGGTCTGTGTTAGACCACTGTTGAGCAGTTTTCAGGACTCCACATGCCGGGTTGCGCTGTTGGACATGTCTATACAGGTTAGAGTATTGCTGTTTTTGTACTCGATGACTAGGACCTCTAGTACCCTAGGTCTCCTGGTCTTATCTTACTTTATGCCTTTTTTCATATGTGCTTAAAGTGATTGCTCTGTGTGTACCCCCACAGATGGCGATCAATACCCAGGTTCATGTTTGTTTCCTGGCTAATGAATTACCATATTAATTATCATGATTACCTGGTGTGCTAACCTGCAATACACCTGTGGTGTCCATCTACAACAGCAACCTGTGCATACATGCTTACCAGTTCCTCCCTTTGGGGAGTGTATTATATATATAGTAGGTGATACCTGCCCTGCACACTATACATTTGCATTCCTTGGCTACTATGGTGTTGCCCTGTTCGATCTCCCTCTATGAACATGGGTGGTGTGCACTGGATAATATAGCACAAAAGGTATGTTTGGCTTTTACTTTCACACTTGTTTCACTTATATCCTTTTTACCCTATTTTTTGTGGTGGTTTGCCCTTTTCCACAGACTCCTTATTTCTTTTTCCTTTTCTTCCCAATTTGGTCACATTTCTTTGGTAATTTTTTGCTTGCTTAGGACACCTTAGGATGCACAATTAAGCACTTCCTTTTTATAGGCTCTTTTTACAGCCCCTATACACAGTCTATTTTCCATCCCTTTTCACCTATATATCGCTCTTTAGGTGTGTATAGGTTAATGTCTCATCTCACTTTAACTCTCATATCATATATATATCTGTTTAAATTTGAAGAGTCCTTTACAACCCCCCGCATCTGCCGTGGGAGGAAACCGATGGGTCCTGTGATCTACTGCTTCCTCCTTTGTGGGTGAGCTGATCCCCTCGCTATTTAAATTACTGTAACTCTTCTGTTATGTCATTATATGATTCGCTGCTATTTGATTATTTGCAAATATTTTTATTTACTCTGTAGACTATCCTCCTGAAGAAGCGGTTCGCCGCGAAACCGGTAGAGGAAGCGTTTCTGTACCCCTCTTCAATAGAAACCTTACGGGGCTACCCGTCGGTAGTTTATTAAATTGTGGTGTATATGATTTTAGCAATATGAAAGTTTTGATGGATTTCAATTTTTTTTGTCCTTATTAAATTACTTGTAATTTTTTTTATAACAAAGTCTTTTATGATTTATTTAGTACCGCAATAGTCCCCTCAACAAACATTTTTGGGTGTGGATATCAAGGGAGCAGCCTCAGCAACTGCCCCAATATCCTTAGAATTCCCAATTCTTGACAATTATCAATTGGGATGATGGTACTGTTATATGTATTACGTATATTTTGTATTCGAGGCTATACTCAGTCTATGGCTATAGCAGTAAAAAGGGTCGCTGGTTCAAATCCCAACCACGACACTACCTGCCTGGAGTTTGCATGTTCTCTCCATGCCTGCGTGGGTTTCCTCCGGGTACTCCGGTTTCCTCCCACAATCCAAAGACATGCAGGTAGGTTAATTGGCTTCTGTCTAAAATTGGCCCTGGTATAGGAATGGGGACCTTGGATTGTGGGCTCCTTGAGGGTAGGGACCAATTTAAGTGTTCAATGTACAGGGATAGGGGCAATTGTAGACACTCACTCAGGTTGAACTGGATGGACTGGTGTCTTTATTCAACCTTAGTAACTATGTAACCAAATAAAAGACTTTTATTCAAGAGCATCCGAGTCACCAGCCCTTTTCTGATTCAAGTACTGCATTTTGGGGCCTGAAAGTCCTGGCTAGAGCGCCGGTCCACAGTTCATAGATCACCATATTGGCAGGGGAGCTGGGGAATCATTTTGCTTCTCTAAAGTCTATCTCCTCTGGACTACAGTTCCCATAGTGCAGTGCTGCCTGAATCAGTCTATTGAACCAGTTCAGCACCTGGCTATAAAACTATCACCAGAAATTTTGGCAACCATCAGCAGAAATATCAAATGATACATAACATCATCTGAGCCATTTGCTGATACAGAACCATCACCTGAGCAATCGCATAATACATAACTATCACCTGAAGATTGATTGGCTGACCACACACACACAGTGAGATTTTAATTGGCCAGTTCAGCCAGTTTTCCCAGCAGCCTATTAGCATTATTCTTCTGGCTATCAATAGATAGTTCTGTGTATCTTTTATTGTATGCTAAATCTGAGCTGCCCGTGTCTATGACCACGGTGTACAGAAATAAAATGAATTTGATTCAGCCAATCAAATTCTTGAAGTATATCACCAGGATTAGACATGTGCAATTTGTTTAGTTCCAAATTTGATCTTCTACGAATTTTGACAAATTCGTTAATTCGGAATTATTCTGAATTAACGAAAACCCATTTAACAATTTTTTCTAAATATTTAAGTATTCGTAAAGTTCTAAAATTTGTAAATTCGGAAATCCGAAAATCTGCAAAAATCGGAAATAATAATGAACTAATAATAACTTAACTATTACTAACGATTAAATTATAGGTATTGGAATTTTCTTTTCAAATATGGCTGTTAGTGATGAATGTAACGAATACGAATTTATTCGGAGTTACGAACTATCCGAAATAACAAATGGCACATCTAAACTAATGGAACGTAATAAATTCATAATAAAAAAAAAGTTTTTATTATTATTATTTATTGTTAATTTGTTCCGTTCCATTTGTTTAGATGCGGCATTCATTTTTTTTTCGGATAATTCGTCACCTCAGAAAAAAATCGTATTCGTTACGTTCACTAACAGCCAAATTTGAAAGGAAATTCCAATACCTATAATTTAATAGCTAGCTATTATTAGTTAGTTAGTTATTCTTTTGAATTTTCGGATTTTCTTTCTTATTTTCGGATTTTGGAATTTCCAAATTTACGAACTTTAGAATTTCATAATTTTCTTGAATGCGATCATAACGAATGACTCGAAAAATTTTTTTTATGAATTGCGATCATAACGAATGACTCGAAAAAAAAATAATAGTTAGTTATTATTAGTTAGTTATTCTTTCAAATTTTTTTTTCTTATTTTCAGATTTTTCAAACGTACAAATTTACGAGTTTATGAATTGCGATCATAATGAATGACTCGAAAAAAATAAATAATAATAGTTAGTTATTTTTTCAAATCTTCTTCATTATTTTTCCGTTTTCGAATTTAGAAAATTTACTAGCTTTCGAATTTATGAATTTTCGAATTTACGAATTGCGTTCATAACGAATGACCCGAATTTTTTTTTAATAAAATGTAGTTATTATTAGTTAGTTATTCTTTCAAATTTTCTTTCTTATTTTTGGATTTTCGAATTTACATTTTTACGAAGTTTAGAATTTACGAATTTGCAAATTTACGAATTTCGATCATAACAAATTACCCCCCCAAAAAAAAAATGTATGAAATGAAAATTACGTTTTTTTTTTCGGCAGCGCATATGTCTAACCAGGATAAGATGTGTGTGGCCAACATAATGACTATGAAACATCTACAAAGGGAATTCAATGAACAGCTCATTCTTGGGGAAATCCTTGGAGGGGGGACTGGGAGTCTACAAGAACTGAATTGGAAGGATATAATTTTAATGCACATTTAATTATTCTTATATATAATAAAAAAATAATAATAATTTTGCATCCAATAACTCACCGGCTCTTCCCTATAGACACATCCGGCAGAACTGCAGCGGGATAATGCAATCAAGGCTGGCGGTATGGCTAAAACATATGGCTTGGGGGGGGGGGGTGGGGTCCGCGTTATTACACAGCGGCATAGAACAGGAAATTATCGGGGTGAGAAAATACACTGAAAATTAATAATTGATCAAAACCTAATCCAAGGATATGGAGAGAAACTACCGGACGTCCCGGGCCTTGATCGGCACTGAGCCCGGGCTAAACCTATTTCATATGCATCTGCAGATTCCGAGAGCAGAAATCTTGACTGGGTGGAACGCACAGAAAGGAAGTTCTGCCCAAAGGAGGGAATTTTTTTTTTTTTCGTGTTGCCGTTATAGTATTTAGGTGGTAATTTTTGCCAGGGCTTCACCATTTTTTTTAATACAATTGTTATTCCATATTTGTTTTATTATAATTGATATGCAGATTGGTAATGCTCCCTCTAGTGGTTATCTATATATCAGAGAATGTGATTAGCATCCTTTCTCAAGGATAGAGGAAGAATAAAAAAAGAAAGAAAAAAAAAAAAAAACGAGCAGTCATTTGGTGCAATTACATGCAAATTTTACCCCTTTTTGGCTTTTTTCTGGCGTCTGGCTTTTTTTTTTTTTCACTGAAATCGGCCTCTACACACAGACATCTAACTGCCAGTAAACCAGCACTACATTTATATCAGTAAAATTAAAAACACGGAACTTTCTTTTAATTTTTTGCACCCCCCATTACGATAAAAAGTCTGTACTCTTATGCCATGTACACACACGATCGGACTTTCCGATGGGAAATGTGCGATGTCAGGCTGTTGTCGGTAAATCCGACCATTTGTATGCTCAGTCGGACAATTGTTGTCGGATTTTCCACGGACAAATGTTGGATGGCAGGTTCTCAAATGTTCCGCGGACAAATGTCTGTTGTCGGATTTTCCGAGCGTGTGTACACAAGTCCGTCGGACAAAAGTCCGAAGTACAAACACGCATGCTCGGGAAGCAAGGGCAAGCCAGAAGCGGTCGGTCTTGTAAACTGGCATTCATAACGGAGAATTAACATTCGTGATGCGGCAAATTATGAAATCTTGAAATGCAGCGCACAATTCTCTTCTTCTATAATGGGATAATAATGAAGCTGCTTTGCTGGTGATAGTGATGGAATTATTGCAAACTAATTTTCAAAGGCTTTTTTTTTCTAGTGATATCAAGAATAATATTATTATGCTTGTTCTTTTTTTATTTTTATTTTATATGGGCAAGTTACCACAACACCATTATCCCGTAGTTTTTAAGATCAAAGCTACAACTATGTTGGTGTCCCTTGTCAATGTAACTGCCTACTCCCAAACTGTCATTTGAAGTAAAACACATAGCCAAATATTATTCTACACAATTTTTTTTATTGTGCATTAAAAAAAGAAAACAAATAAAATTAGACATGCTATCTGCCAATAGAACTTCACCAAAGTGCATTCTATGCATCCAAAAATATAGAAAATATACCAAATCAAATCATTATTATTCAACCAAAAAATAAAATAAATTCCTTAATGCATTTGTCCTACTTCTTGATATAGGGGGTCAACAATGCCAAGAGTTGGTGAAAGCAGGGGTCCGTCACCCGGAGATAATTTCAAAAATAATCTGGATTATTCTCCTGGAACTCCCGCAGCAAAGGCATAACTGGTCACGATTAATAAAGCAACCAATTTTTGGTCCAAGAACTCCTCCTCCTCCTGGACTGGACTTGGGTCAAAGCAATAACTCCAAGGCCAATAATAAATAACACGTTATCTCCTCTGATTCCGCAACATGTCTGGTTGACGAACGGCCGTTCAGAAACGAATGGAAAAGCACGAAATGAAAAATGCGAAAAGAGAAGCGCGAATCAACACTCACCAAACTTCTACTAACATGAAATTAGCAGAAGGAGACTAAAGGGTGGTGCTAAAGAGCTGAAAAAAACACGTAGTACATCTAGTACGTCGTCACCTTGTTCGTAATTGTTGGCCAACAATCATGTGGCCGTGTGTATGCAAGACAAGTTTGAGCCAACACCCTTCGGGCATCAACACTCACCAAACTTCTACTAGCACGAAATTAGCAAAAGGAGCCCAAAGGGTGGCGCTAAAGAGCTGAAAAAACCATGTAGTACATCTAGTACGACGTCACCACGTTCGTAATTGTTGGCTAACAATCGTGTGGCCGTGTGTATGCAAGACAAGTTTGAGCCAACACCCTTCGGACATCAACACTCACCAAACTTCTACTAACACGAAATTAGCAAAAGGAGCCCAAAGGGTGGCGCTAAAGAGCTTAAAAAAACACGTAGTATGTCTAGTACATCACTACGTTTGTACTCGTTGGCCAACAATTTTGTGGCCGTGTGTATGCAAGACAAGTTTGGGCCAAGGCCTGCGGACAAAATTCCGCGGTTTTGTTGGCGGAAAGTCCGATCGTGTGTGCGAGGCATTACTCTTTGGGCAGAATGGCGCTCTGCCATTCTGCCCATTTCTTATGAGCTGGGCGGTACTCCAGGTCTGAACATCATCCTTCTAGACCCCCCCACCCCCCACGGGGAACTAATGAAGGAAGGCTCCTTGGCTTAATTGAACTGGCTCAAAGACGGCTGGGGGAAAAGATGTGTTTTTTTTTTTTATATATATGCAACATACTTGGGGTCAGGTCTTTGGGATTGGGATTGGGGGGGATCCCAAATGCCTGCAGTCCCACTTTAAAGACCCCGTAATTACAGAAAAATAAACATGATGATCTGCAAAGAATGTTTTAGGCTGACAACAATGCACAGCATTTTTGTGGGCCCCGAGTGGTGTCAGCCCTGCCCATCTATATTTTGCTCAAGCCCTCCTCCTGCTGTTCTCATCAACCACAACATGGACACCAACTGTTCTATAGTCCAAGATAACAACTAGGAGGGCTAAATAGACACAATGAGATAAACGCAAGAAGTGTGCATAGGACACGGAGCAGCTCTGAATTTCAGGCAGGATCAACAGTTATTGAACAGATATTACAAAACTCCTTTAATGGCATATAGTATTTACCAGACCAAAAGGGGGGGGGTAAAAAAAGTCCATTGATGCTATAAAGAAACAAAGGTCTTCTTGTAGGAACCCCCAATCATTTAACATGGGTTGCTGCCCGTTGTGGCAATGCATGATGGGATGCACAGGCCCGGTTAGGAAGGTGATGCTGCCTTTATTCTCGCTGTCACAGTAGTGGGTGCCGGCACACAACGGGTTAACCAGCCATGTCCTGTGCATATTACTCACCCCCCCCCCCCCTTCTCTCTTCCTCTAGGCCTGTCCCTCATCCATTAGTACCACCGCTCTGTGTAATGGATCTGGAGGGTAATCAGATGCCTCCTCAGACGGCTGGCTGGATGGCCGAGCTTCGGAAGATAGAAACCTTTTTTTTTTTTTTTTTCCCCCTCCAAGCCAAATCACAGGCCTATTAGCTGCCGTTTCAAACTTCTCTTCCTGTTCAGAAATTTTTTAATGTACCGGCAATTAGGCGAATGATAAATTGCATCAAGCCAGCTCTCCTGGCATCTCAACCTGTAATCTGCTTATGTTTAGAATCTTCCATTTGTTGCTCGCCTCCACCAGATCTCCCCTTTGAATTGTGATATTTAACCTCTTCCTGGGATCCAATTAAAAAAACACAAAAAAGGAAAAAATATAACGACAAACATATAGATAGATAGATAGATAGATAGATAGATAAAATCAACGCCTATTCTCTGCCGGGATGAGCCAAGGTTTGGGCTGAACTCAGTTTGGCCTAAACCCATGGAAAAATAGATGACAAAATTCCACTGTCCCAATCCTTCCCCCTGTAGCGGTATATAAAAGAGGGACGGGGAGGCTGGTGACATCACTGACCTCATATGGCCACATATAGGGGTGCAGGTGACATCACTGACCTCATATGACCACATGTAAGCAAGCAGGTGACATCACTGACCTCATATTGCCACGTATAGGAATGTTGGTGAAATCGCTGACCTCATACAGCCCCATATGGAGATGCTGGTGACATTGTTAACCTCGTATGGAGATGCTGGTGACATCATTGACCTTATATGACCACATGTGGGGATGCTGGTGACATCATTGACCCCATATGGCACCATATGGGGACGCTGGTGACACCAATGACTTCATATGGTTAAATATGGGAATTCTGGTGACATCAATGACGTTATATAGCCACATATAGGGATGTTGGTAATATCACTGACCTCAGGCCAAATACGGGGATGCTGGTGACATCATTAACCACATATGGGAATGCTGGTGACATTGTTGACCTCATACGGCCACATATGCAGATGCTGGTGACATCATTGACCTCATATGGCTACATGTTGGGATGACTGTTGACCTCATATGGCCACATATGGGGATGCTGGTGACATCATTGACCTCCATATGACCACATATGTGGATGCTGGTGACATTGCTGACCTCATATGGCGATTCTGGTGACATCATTGACCCCATATGGCACCATATGGGGACGCTGGTGACACCAATGACTTCATATGGTTAAATATGGGAATTCTGGTGACATCAATGACGTTATATAGCCACATATAGGGATGTTGGTAATATCACTGACCTCAGGCCAAATATGGGGATGCTGGTGACATCATTGACCACATATGGGAATGCTGGTGACATTGTTGACCTCATATGGCCACATATGCAGATGCTGGTGACATCGTTGACCTCATATGGCTACATGTTGGGATGACTGTTGACCTCATATGGCCACATATGGGGATGCTGGTGACATCATTGACCTCATATGACCACATATGTGGATGCTGGTGACATTGTTGACCTCATATGGGGATTCTGGTGACATCATTGACCTCATATGGCTATATATGGGGACGCTGGTGACATCACTGACTTCAAATGGCTGTATATGGGCATGCTGATGACATCAATGACCTTACATAGCTACAGGGAAGTTGGTGACATCGCTGGCCTCAGGCCAAATAAGGGGATGCTGGTGACATCATTGACCTCATATGGCCGCATATGGGAATGCTGGTGACATCAATTACCTTATCTGGCCACATATAAGAAAGTTGGTGACATCACTGACCTCAAGCCACATATAACCTGATCTATCTAGATACATCTCCAAAGTCAGCTCTCGGAGAAAGGCCTCTTACTCTAATGCCGCGTACACATGATCAGACAATTCGGCGGACATCCCGCCGGACTTTCCAGTGGAGGTCCACCGGACTTTCCGAATGAGCGGACCTGCCCACACACGCCCACACACGCCCGGACTTTTACGGTGGACTAGGTCTGGCAGACAATCCGCCGGACTTTTGAAATGAACGGACTTGCCCACACACAGAGTAAAGTCTGTTCATTTGAACGTGGCTCCAGGTAGACGGGTCTAGCGAAGGAAGTCAATGTCGCCAACTCCATCGGCGAGATTGACACCTCGCGAGCCCCATCGCCTGGTATGGATTTAAAGGGGAACCCCTATGCCGAAAAAATGGCGTAGGGGTTTCCCCCCAAAGTCCATAGCAGACCCTTGTCCGAGCACGCAGCCCGGCCGGTCAGAAAAGGGGGTGGGGACGAGCGAAATCCCTCCCCCCTCCTAAACCGTACCAGGCCGCGTGCCCTCAACATGGGGGGTTGCTTTGGGGAAGGGGGGCCCTGCGGCCATGTTGAGGGCATGCAGCCTGGTACGGCTCAGGAAGAAACGGCGTGGGGGTCCCCCCAAAGTCCATAGCAGACCCTTATCCGAGCACGCAGCCCGGCCGGTCAGGAAAGAGGGTGGGGACGAGCAAGCGCCCCCCCCCCTCCTGAGCCTGGTACTAGCATACCTCCAAACTGTAAATTGGAGACACTGTCCCTCATTTGAACCCAATTCCCTCTCTCAACCTCACCTATCCTTCATTTTGGTTTGATGTATGGACCTTTCATAAAAATCTGAAAGGTTGTACTACACTAAACAGATCATCTAAGCAGCCAATACATAGGAAAAGTAGAGCAAAAAAAACAAAACACCTGCGGGTTTAACTAATCATTTTTTTTTTTTTTTTTATTAATTCCTCACGGACATCGTAAATGGGGGTGTGGCAGTGGCACGTCCGGCACGTCCTTTCTGTTAAAAGGTGTTTCTCATCCCAGAAAGTTTGAAGGTATGAATTGGTGTGATCAATAAATACAGTATAACAATAAATACCTGTAAATCCATAGAGCAGGTAAGTATAACATAACATGTTTGTTATTAAAAATAAAAATAATGTTATACTTACCAGCCCTATGCAAATGTTTTGCACTTGCTGGTGATGCTTTTTATTTATTTGTTTATTTATTTATTTATTTATTTTGTTGAACCTAATGGACATCAGTCTCTTTTTTTTTTTTATTATTTTTTTTTTATTATTATTATTTAGTCAAGACAATCAGTTAAAATTTACAATAATTAATGTTCAGCCATAGCCTCCTAATATAAGATGCATACATATTTCTACCACAAGGGTTGACGTGATTCTAAAGGTTTTTTTTTTATTTTTTATTATTATTATTATTAATATTATTATTATACTATTATTATTATTATTTTTTTTTTTTTTTATTAAACAAGCAAATCAACATTTAGAATCACTTTAACCCTTGTGGTAGAAATCTATACATGTCTCATATTAGGAGGCTATGGCTGAACATTAATTATTGTAAAGTTGAACCCAATTGTCTTATTGTCTTGACTAAGTAAAAATACATTTAAAAAAAAAAAAAGAGCCTGATGTCCATTAGATTAAAAAAAAAAAAAAAAAAAAAAAAAAGGTAAATAAATAACAAAAACCATCACCAGCAAGTGCAAAACATTTGCATAGAGCAGGTGTGTGTGTATAATAATGCTTGTTATTAAAAAACAACAAAAAAAAAACAACCGTTATGCCCCATACACACGGTCGGACATTCCGACCGCAAAATCCGTCTGATTTTTTCCGACGGATTTTGTCCGAAACCTGTCTTGCATACACACGGTCGCACAAAGTTGTCGGAAAATGCGATCGTGAAGTAAATCAAGTACGACGGGGCTACGTAGAGGCCAGTAGCCAATAGCTTTCGTCTCTACATTTTTTCTGAGAATTCCGTGGCACTTTGTGCGTCGGAATTCTCTCCACGCGATCGGAAAAAGTCAGATCGGATTTTGCTGTCGGAAAATTTTAGATCCAGCTATCAAACTTTTTCCGTCGGAAATTCCGACAGAAAAAAAAAAGTCAGATAGAGCCCACACACAATCGGATTTTCCGACAACATAATCCGATCTGACTTTTTCCCCCTCGGAATTTCCGACCGTGTGTATGGGGCATTAGAATTACTAAAACCGTTGAGACAGAAATCTGTAGGTGTCTCATATTATGTTGATACGGCTGAACGTTAATTATTGTAAAGTTAAGCCCAATTGTCTTGATAAATAAAGAGTTATAATTAAAAAAATAATAAAAAAAAGCCTGATGTCCATGAGGTTCAACAAAAGTACAAAAAAAAAAAAATGTTAATTAAATCAGCAAGAGCTAGCATGAGCAGTGGCCCCTTAATGTAAAGAACTGAAAATAAAGGTTAAACTTACTTTCCTCCAGTTGCAAAAGAGTAACATCTCTAAATATTTTCTCTTGTATATATAACGTAAATATCCACTGCCAGCAAATTACCGAGATAAAAAAAAAACAAAGCGCCATGATGCCAAAAAAATAAAAAAAATTAAACATTTTAAAACATTGTACAGAGCAGGTAAGTATAGAGCCTGGTCATATTATGACAATAGGGCTAAATGTTAATTATTGCAAAGTTTAACTGGACTGTCTTGACTACATAAAAAAAAAAAAAAAAAAAAAAAAGCGCCATGATGCCAAAAAAAAAAAAAAAAAAACATTTTAAAACTTTGTACAGAGCAGGTAAGTAGAGAGCCTGGTGCTCATATTATGACAATATGGCTAAACGTTAATTATTGCAAACTTTAACTGGACTGTCTTGACTAAATAAAGAGTTATAACAAAAAAACAAACAAAAATAAAACACAAAAAAAAAACAAAAAAAAACAAAGCACTATTATGCCAAAGAAAATAAAATAAAACATTTTAAAACATTGTACAGAGCAGGTAAGTAGAGAGCCTGGTGCTCATATTATGACAATATGGCTAAACGTTAATTATTGCAAAGTTTAACTGGATTGTCTTGACTAAAAAAATAAAAAAAATAAAGCGCCATGATGCCAAAAAAGAAAAAAAAAAACATTTTAAAACTTTGTACAGAGCAGATAAGTATAGAGCCTGATGCTCATATTATGACAATAGGGCTAAACGTTAATTATTGCAAAGTTTAACTGGATTGTCTTGACTAAAAAAATAAAAAATAAAAAAAAATAAAGCGCCATGATGCCAAAAAAGAAAAAGAAAAACATTTTAAAACTTTGTACAGAGCAGGTAAGTAGAGAGCCTGGTGCTCATATTATGACAATATGGCTAAACGTTAATTATTGCAAAGTTTAACTGGACTGTCTTGACTAAATAAAGAGTTATAACAAAAAAACAAACAAAAATAAAACACAAAAAAAAAACAAAGCACTATTATGCCAAAAAAAAAAAAATAAAACATTTTAAAACATTGTACAGAGCAGGTAAGTAGAGAGCCTGGTGCTCATATTATGACAATATGGCTAAACGTTAATTATTGCAAAGTTTAACTGGATTGTCTTGACTAAAAAAATAAAAAAAATAAAGCGCCATGATGCCAAAAAAGAAAAAAAAAAACATTTTAAAACTTTGTACAGAGCAGATAAGTATAGAGCCTGATGCTCATATTATGACAATAGGGCTAAACGTTAATTATTGCAAAGTTTAACTGGATTGTCTTGACTAAAAAAATAAAAAATAAAAAAAAATAAAGCGCCATGATGCCAAAAAAGAAAAAGAAAAACATTTTAAAACTTTGTACAGAGCAGGTAAGTAGAGAGCCTGGTGCTCATATTATGACAATATGGCTAAACGTTAATTATTGCAAAGTTTAACTGGACTGTCTTGACTAAATAAAGAGTTATAACAAAAAAACAAACAAAAATAAAACACAAAAAAAAAACAAAAAAAACAAAGCACTATTATGCCAAAAAAAATAAAATAAAACATTTTAAAACATTGTACAGAGCAGGTAAGTAGAGAGCCTGGTGCTCATATTATGACAATATGGCTAAACGTTAATTATTGCAAAGTTTAACTGGATTGTCTTGACTAAAAAAATAAAAAAAATAAAGCGCCATGATGCCAAAAAAGAAAAAAAAAACATTTTAAAACTTTGTACAGAGCAGATAAGTATAGAGCCTGATGCTCATATTATGACAATAGGGCTAAATGTTAATTATTGCAAAGTTTAACTGGATTGTCTTGACTAAAAAAATAAAAAATAAAAAAAATAAAGCGCCATGATGCCAAAAAAGAAAAAGAAAAACATTTTAAAACTTTGTACAGAGCAGGTAAGTAGAGAGCCTGGTGCTCATATTATGACAATATGGCTAAACGTTAATTATTGTAAAGTTGAACTGGATTGTCTTGACTGAATAAAGAGTTATAACTTTAAAAAAAAAATATATATATAAAAAAACAAAGCACCATTATGCCAAAAAAACTAAAAAAACATTTTAAAACATTGTACAGAGCAGGTAAGTATAGAGCCTGATGCTCATATTATGACAATACGGCTAAAGGTTAATTATTGCAAAGTTGAACTGGATTGTCTTGACTAAATAAAGAGTTATAACAAAAAAAAATAAAAAAACACACACACAAAAAAAAAAAAGCGCCATGATGCCAAAAAAAGAAAAAAGAAAACATTTTTAAACATTGTACAGAGCAGGTAAGTATAGAGCCGGATGCTCATATTATGAGAATACAGCTAAAGGTTAATTATTGCTAAGTTGAACTGGATTATCTTGACTAAATAAAGAGTTATAACTAAAAAAAAAATAAAAAAAAAAAAATAAAAAAAACAACACACAAAAAGAAAATAAAAAAAATAAAAAAAAGCGTCATGATGCCAAAAAAAGAAAAAAAAAAGAAAACATTTTAAAACGTTGTACAGAGCAGGTAAGTATAGAGACGGATGCTCATATTATGACAATAGGGCTAAACGTTAATTATTGCAAAGTTGAACTGGATTGTCTTGACTAAATAAAGAGTTATAACTTAAAAAAAAAAAAAAAATATATATATATATATATATAGATATAAAAACAAAGTACCATTATGCCAAAAAAATTGAATAAAACATTTTAAAACATTGTACAGAGCAGGCAAGTATAGAGCCTGGTGCTCATATTATGTTAATAGGGCTAAAGGTTAATTATTGCAAAGTTGAACTGGATTGTCTGGACTAAATAAAGAGTTATAACTAAAAAAATCAAAAAAACACACACAAAAAAAAAAAAAGCGCCATGATGCCAAAAAAAATTAAAATATAAGAAAAAAGAAAACATTTTAAAACATTGTACAGAGCAGGTAAGTATAGAGCCTGGTGCTCATATTATGATAATAGGGCTAAAGGTTAATTATTGCAAAGTTTAACTGGATTGTCTTGACTAAATAAAAAAAATAAAAATAAAAAAGCGCCACGATGCCCAAAAGAAAAAAGGAAAAAATTAAAAAACATCACCCGCAAGTGCAAAACCACAGAGCAGGTAAGTATAGAGCCCGATGTCCATCAGGTCCAACAAAATTTAAATTTAAAAACTATTTTTAAATTAAAAAAAAACATCACCAGCAAGGCTCTAGCATGAGCGGTAGCCTCTTAATGTAAAGAACTGAAAATAAAAGTTAAACTTACTTTCCTCCAGTTGCAAAAGAGTAACATCTCTAAACATTTTCTCTTGTATTTATAAGCTAAAGATCTCCTGTCAGCAAATTAGGGAGAATAAAAAAAAAAAAAAACATTTTTATTATTGTTATTTTTTATTTTTTTTTATTAAAATGATTCACAGCTCCTGGTGTGTGATAAAATGATTTCCCACAAAGAAGAAACCCCCCCTCATTACACATCCGGGAACCTATTGTGTCCAATAGGGTCAAGTGTTTTCTTTCTAATAAACAATGAAGCAAAAATGTTCACGAGAGCATAAAAAAAAAAAACACAAATCAAAAAAAAAAAAAAAGAGTTGAAGAAATCACTTTGTCATTCAGATCCCTCATTGAGCCACTAACTGTGGTCAATGAAAGTGCTAATCTCCTAACACAACATCTATAGAAAGTTCTATATAAACATCAGGAGGGGAGCGTCCACATTCCCTACACTTCCCGCCGCTCTCTGACTTCTCCTGTCTGCACTCCGGGGACTTCCAGGAAAACGTCACTTTGATGAAAATTACTAAAATAAACTCCGGCTGGTACAATCAGCTGAGCCCCGAGAACCGGTTGATTAGGTGTAGAATGGCGGAACCATTCCTGGACCGCTCACACCTTCCTGTAAGCGGTCACATGGGGGTGGCGGGTAAGGAAAAGAAACAAAAACAAACAAGTAAGTTGGGTTTTGGAAGAATGTTTTTTTCATTAAAAAAAATAAAAAAACTAAGGTTCATGGTAGCAGCTCATTAGTTAGAGAAGACGCTTCGCTTTAGGTAGTCGTTGTTAGACCTTTCACGCGTATATCTATTTTCCTGCAGTACAAATACACTCACTTTATAAGGTATAGTTGCTTGGTAACACAAATTGCTAATCAGCCAATCACATGGCAGCAACTCAATGCATTTAGGCATCTAGACAAGGAGAAGACGACTTGCTGAAGTTCAAACGAGCATCGGAATGGGGGAAGAAAGGGGATTTAAGTGACTTGGAACATTGCATGGTTGTTGGGGCCAGACAGGCCAGTCTGAGTATTTCAAAAACTGATGATCTACTGGGATTTTCACACACAGCCATCTCTCGGGGTTTACAGGGAATGGTCCGAAAAAGAGAAAATATCCAGTGAGGGGCAGTTGTGTGAAGGAAAATGCCCTGTTGATGTCAGGGGTCAGAGGAGAATGGGCAGACTGGTTCCAGATGATAGAAAGACAACAGTAACTCAAATAACCACTCGTTACATCCAAGGTATGCAGAAAACCATCTCTGAACGCACAACACATCCAACCTTCAAGCAGATGGGCTACAGCAGAAGACCACAGCGGGTGACACTCCTGTCAGCTAAGAGCAGGAAACTGAGGCTACAACTCACCAAAATTAGACAATAGAAGATTGGAAAAATGTTGCCTGGTCTGATGAGTCTCTATTTCAGCTGTAACATTCAGATGGTCAGGTCAGAATTTGGTGTAAACAACATGAAAGCATGGATCCGTCCTGCCTTGTATCACCGGTTCAGGCTGGTGGTGTTGTAATGGTGTGAGGGATATTTTCTTGGCACACTTTGGACCCCTTAGTACTAATTGAGCATCGATTATACGCCATGACCTACCTTAGTATTGTTGCCGACCATGCCCACCCCTTTATGACTACATTGTCCCCATCTTCTGATGGCTCCGTCCAGCAGGATAATGCACCATGTCACAAAGCTCCAATCATCTCACCACTGGACAATGAGGTCCCTGTACTCCAATGGTCTCCACACTCACCACATCTCATCCAATAGAGGACCCTTTGGGGTGTGGTGGAATGGGAAATTTGCATCATGGATGTGCAGGCGACAAATCTGAAGCAACTGCGAGATGCTATCATGTCACTATGGACCAAAACCTCTGAGGCACGTTTCCAACACCTTGCTGAATCTATGCCACCAAGAATGAGGGCAAAAGGGGGTCCAACCCAGTACCTATAAAAAGCGGCCGGTGAGTGTATCTTCATTTTGTTGCGTAAAAAATATGCTTCAAGAGAAAAATCATCATCGATGGCTATGCAGCCAATTCATGCTGGTGTGCAACAGCTGGAGGGCCACCAGTTTGAGACCCCCGCTCTAGAAATGGTATTAACCACTTGAAGTTCAATGAAGTATTGAATACAGTGGTGGAACTACCAGGGTCACAAAAAAGGTTGCATTTGCGACCAGGCCCTGGTGTTCCGCCACTGTGAAAAGAGCCCCCAAGACAGCAGGAAGGGGGTCTGCTGCAAATCATGTGAAAGGGTCCCACTGCGGGACCGTAATAACAGGCCCCTGTAATGGGACTAAAGGGCCCTGGGATCAGTGGAAAGGGCCCTAGGATTAAAGGGAAGGGACCCGGGACCTGAGGAAAAGGCCCCGGGACCAGTGGGAAGGGACCCAGGACCAGAGGAAAAGGCCCCAGGACCATTGAAAAGGGCCCCAGGACCAGTGACAAGGACTGTGGGACTGATGGAAAGGGCCCCGGGACCCAAGAAGGGAAGTAGGTTAAACTGCTTCTCTACTCAGGTCCTATTGTATTGATTTTTTTTTTTTGCTATAAAGCAGTGGTCTCCAAACTGGGGCTAGCAGGTGCAATTCATTCCTTTGCTTGCCTTGGAGAACTTCTCCTCCCACTGATACAAGGCACTATTCCTCCTACTGGCGCCAAAGATGAGGCACTATTCCCCCTACTGGCGCCAATGATGAGGCACTATTCCCCCTACTGGCTCCAATGATGAGGCACGATTCCCCCTACTGGCGGCAATGATGAGGCACTATTCCTCCTACTGGCACCAATGATGAGGCATCATTACCCCTACTGGTTGCAATGATGAGGCACTATTCCCCCTACTGGCCCCAATGATGAGGCATCATTCCTCCTACTGGTATGAATGATGAGGCACTATTCCCCCTACTGGCGCCAACAATGAAGCACTATTCCCCCTACTGGCCCCAATGATGAGGCATCATTACCCCTACTGGTTCCAATGATGAGGCACTATTCCCCCTATTGGCGGCAATGATGAGGCACTATTCCTCCTACTGGCACCAATGATGAGGCACTATTCCCTCTACTGGCGCCAATGATGAAGCACTATTTCCCCTCCTGGCACCAGTGATGAGGCACTATTCCCCCTACTGGCACCAATGATGAGGCACTATTCCCCCTACTGGCGCCAATGATGAAGCACTATTCCCCCTACTGGCACCAATGATGAGGCACTATTCCTCCTACTGGCATGAATGATGAGGCACTATTCCCCCTACTGGCGCCAATGATGAGGCACTATTCCCCCTACTGGCACCAATGATGAGGCACTATCCCCCTTACTGGCACCAATCATGAGGCATTAATCCCCCCACTGGCACCAATGATGAAACACACTTTCCCCAACCGGCGCCAATGATGAGGCACTATTCCCTCTACTGGCACCAATGATGGGGTACTATTTTCTCCCACCGACACCGATAGGACACTATTTCTTGCCCTATGGATCACATGTGCTATTATTTTTTTACACCCATTGACCACCAAGCCTGAAGCATTGTCTATTCCCACTGATGCTGGGACATATTCTTCTCCCACTGGCCACAATCCAGCCCTCCTGAAATCTGAAGTCCTGAAGGACAGTAAAATGGTCCTTTGTTTAGAAAAGTTGGAGATCCCTTGCCATAAAGCAAAGAAAGACCGGTGCCCTACGAGGTCCATGTCCAACAATTCTGTCCCTGGTGGCAAATAACCAACAAACGGATCAAAAAAAAAAAAACAGCAAGAAAACCCATGAGAGTTTAATGTCCATACACATGAATCTAAAGTGCCTGGGAACCCAAAATTTTATACCTAAAAAGAAAAAAAAATAGTTTCCACTTTATGCGACTAGCAAAAGAGAAAAGAAAAACTGAATATACAGTATGCTCCAAATTAAACAAATATGTATATCCTCCAAAGGGAAAACTGCAATACCGCAATACAAATCACTTTATTATTTATAGACACATAAAAACATTGAAAACCACTTAAGAGCAATACATGTGCCATCCAAAAATCCAAGATGCTATATTATTATTAAATCATCATGTAGCATTCCTTTACTGAGATAGAAGTACAGATTAAGTATCATAGAGTTTTCAATAACCTTTATGCAATGTACATACTCGTTAATCTGCTGCCGCCTGCGTAGCACATATGTGCATCGGCAAAAGGGTGGAAATTGATGCCCACAGGATGCACAAATGCTGATATTCCTTTGCTGAGAGCATGCTTGCATCGCTCTCCCAGAACAGAGACCGAGTTATTAAAGACAGCTCTCGATCCCCACTAACAATCAGTAGCCGATGGGACTGGCTCCTGATCATGTGACCACTGTGACAGCCAATCGCAGTGGTTACGATGGCCAATCCTTCTTGCCCCCCCAGGTGTTCAGCAACAAGCTGATGACGAATGCTCTGCAAATTATCTCTCAACAGCTACTGTGACATTACATAATTATACTCTAGAATGTAAGCTCATTGGCCCACCAGCTCAGTTTTCACAAATACCCCCCAATATTTAGATATGCGTGCAAGATAGGTGCTCTGACACTTTTTATGATGGCAAGCCATTGGATTTCAGGCTCACTGAGTACTGTGACATCACATGACTCTAAACTAGAGCGTAAGCTCACTGGATCACTTTCCATCCACACTTGATAGACACCAATTCTTACTTTGCATTTCACACGTTCCACTATTAGTATCAACAGCCAGGACTAGTACTAAATAAGGAATGGCAAAATCTAGCGAGGTTCAGTTGAAGATGCATCAGGTTCTCTAACTGTAAAAAAATACCTCACATGGAAGCTTCCACTCTTTGAGCCATCAACCTGCTACGTGCCACCTGCCACAAAATGTGCCAGTAGAGTTTCTTATCTAGGCCCTCTGTCCGGCCAATGCTGTGTCCTAGGCCATGTACATGGATCACAACCTCAACCTTTTTGAGTTACCTTACATGGGCAGTTACAGTAAAAAGGCTTTAGTTGCAGGGATCGGGACAGTAAGTGGGTGGCCTTTGTATATTTAGAGGTAGAGTCTAAGTGAGGCCAAGCAGTAAAGCAGATGTAGTGTGTGGTCCTTGAATATTTAGAGATGGGTCTACAGTAGGTGGGACCAACCAGTAAAGTGGTTGTGATGGATGGCAACCACATTAAGAGGCTGGTCCTGGGAGGGACACATCCATTAAGTGGGCATGATGGATGGTCTCAGCATATCTAGAGGCTGTATTTTGTCAGGGGACAAACCAATAAAGTGGGTGTTATGGGCAGCCCCTGTGTATTTAGAGGCTGTGTCTGGGTGAGACCAACTAGTAAAGTGGTTGTGATGAGCAGTCTCTGCATATTTGGAGACTGGGCCTGAACAGGGCCAACAAATAAATGGGGTGTGACTGGATGTCTCCATACTGAGGTTGAGTCTGCATAGGACCATACTGAGGTTGAGTCTGGGTGGGACCAATGAGTTAAGCAGTTGTGGTGTGCCATCCCTGCATATTTAAAGGCTGGATCTGGGTGGGATCAATCAGTATAGTGGTTGTGATGGGTGGTCCTTGCATATTTGGCGATTGGGTCTAGAAGGGGCCAACCGATAAAGTGGGTTTGATTGGAGGTCCTCATTTATTTAGAGGCTGAGTCTGGTTGAGACCAATCAATTAAGTAGATGTGGTGTGCCGTACCTGTGTATTTAGAGGCTGGGTCTGATGGGATCAAGCAGTAAAGTGGATGTGATGGGCATTCCCTGTATATTTGGAGGCTAAATCTGGGTGGGACCAACCAGTAAAGCGGTTGTGATGGGCGGTCCTTGCATATTTGGAAATTAGGTCTTGATGGAGCCAACCAATCAAGTGGGTGTGATCGAAGGTCCCCATTTTTTTAGAGGCTGAGTCTGGTTGAGACCATTTATTTAAGTGCATGTGGTGTGCCGTACTTGCATATTTAGAGGCTGGGTCTGATGGGATCAAGCAGTAAAGTGTGTGTGATCAACAGGTCTTGTATTTATAGAGGTCTGGGTGGGACCAACCAATAAAGCAGTTGTAATGGGTGGTCCTTGCATATTTGGAGGTTAGGTCTTGATGGAGCCAACCAATCAAGTGGGTGTGATCGAAGGTCCCCATTTTTTTAGAGGCTGAGTCTGGTTGAGACCATTTATTTAAGTGCATGTGGTGTGCCGTACTTGCATATTTAGAGGCTGGGTCTGATGGGATCAAGCAGTAAAGTGTGTGTGATCAACAGGCCTTGTATTTATAGAGGTCTGGGTGGGACCAACCAGTAAAGCAGTTGTAATGGGTGGTCCTTGCATATTTGGAGATTAGGCCTTGATGGAGCCAACCAATCAAGTGGGTGTGATTGGAGGTCCCCATTTATTTAGATACTGGGTCTGGGTGAGACTAATCAGTAAAGTGGGTGTAATTAGCAGCCCCTGTATATGTAAAGGCTTGGTCTGGGTGGGACCAACCAGTAAAGCAACTGTTATGGGCAGTCTCTGCACATTTAATGGCCAGGTCTGGGTGGGACAAATCAGTAAAGTGGTTGTGATGAGTGGTCCTTGCATATTTTGAGTCTGGGTGAGGACAGGGCCAACAAAAAAAAGTGGGTGTGATTGGATGACCCCGTATATTTACAGGTTGAGTCTGGGTGGGACCAACCAGTTAAGTAGATGTGGTGTGCCATCCCTGCATATTTAGAGACTGGATTTGGGTGGGACTAACCAGTAAAGTGGGGGTGATTGCCAGCCCTTGTATACATAGAGGTTGGGTCTGGGTGGAAACAACCAGTAACACGCTCATGATGGGGCGGTCTTTGCGTATTTAGAGGCCGGGTCTGGGTGGGACAGATCAGTAAAGTGGTTGTGATTAGCGGCCCTTGCATATTTAGAGACTGGGTCTGGACGGGGGGCAACCAATAAAATGAGTGTCATTATAAGTTCCTGCATATTTATAGGCTGTATTTGGATGGGACCAACCAAAAAAAAAGTAGTTGTGATGGACAGTCCCTGCATATTTAAAAGGATGGACTTAAGTGGGGCCAGTGGTCCTTGCATATTTGGAGATTGGGTCTGGACGGGGGGAACCAATAAAATGAGTGTCAGAGGTCCCTGCATATTTATAGGCTGTATTTGGATGGGACCAACCAAAAAAAAGTAGTTGTGATGGACAGTCCCTGCATATTTAAAAGGATGGACTTAAGTTGGGCCAGTGGTTCTTGCATATTTGGGTCTGGACGGGGGGCCAACCAATAAAGTGGAGTGATTGGTGGTCTCTGTATATATTTAGAGGTGGTCTGGGTGGGACCAACCAGCAAAATGATTGTGATGGGTGGTCCCTGCATATTTAGAGGTGGGGTCTGGCCTGGACCAACCCACAAAGTGGGTGTGGCCTGGTGGCTCCCGTTTAGAAAGTGAATGGATGAAATGCAGACCATGGGTGGGGTTAACAGCGTCCGGGGATCTGGGATTATGTCGGCAAGTATGAAATTCTGGAACTGCAATGTCATTGGTAGTGAGGCTGAATGCTTCACCATCCCGGAAAACCAGCATGCCGCGGTAGTCAGCTTCCATGTGATGGCTTCTCAACCCCACTTCGGATTTCTTTTAATTAGCTCCATCGATATAAAATCCGCCATAAGGACATCATGAAAGAGAGACTCCGGCCAAGAGAATTTCATTTTACGCTGGATGAAAAAAAAAAAACAACATTTGGCCGGCGTTAAGCTATTCCTAACCCGTAATGATCTCCAGCCTAATCAGTATAATGCGCTGGAACCCAAAGACAGGAATCCATCGCCGCCGTACTTGGGAAGATCTGACCCAATCGCGTAATTAAAAGACATTAGGCGTACGTGCGGCGTTTCACTCTTTTCGCTAAACGGCTTATTGACGTTACAAAACCATCACCCGCGCAGGAAGGGTTCAGCCAAAGTCTAGATGAAAAACGGCTTTGTGTGTTTATCTCCCGCTACATCCAAAAGAGCCTCGCCGCGCGTCTCCAATAATTCACATCCGCAGCGCCGGGGCGACGGGCTCATCGTCACGCTGAGATTCAATGAACGTATTAAAAAGCTGCGTGAATTTCAACGGCGGAGCGGGAAAAATTACAGGCGGGGAGGCATCTATCAGCGGAAAATAGGACAAGGCGAGCGGAACGGACGCCCAGGGGAACAGTTAACGCCCGTGGCGGCGGCACTGGAGGGAAAAACTTTTCGGAAAGAGTTTTAAAGCGCTATTACTTGGGGAAGGTGGGGAGGCTGTGAATTATACGTTTAATACACGCGCGTTTCATCCATCCTCCCGGCTCGTAAACAAACGTCAGATGTTTATTTTGCAAACGGCGGCTTGACGAAAAACAAGAGTTTATAAACGTTATAGAGTTTAAATAAATAAAAAAAAGGACAGTTTGATCCTGCCAGGAGATCTGTTTTGTTTTTTGTTTTTTCCACGTCCTGAAACAGGGTGACAACGTTGTCCGTTGTATGGTGAAACCACCCAGCAGCATTGTCACCCTATAGACAGGTTAGTCTTACATGGACATGTCAATTTAAAGAGGGGTTGCAAGCACTAGTGCATATATAAACCTAGCCCATGACTTTTACTGGCCAGCTTGGCCCATTACAGGGAGTGGAAGAATAATGGGGCTTCAGAGGTCTTAGGAGCAGCTTTATCCTTACATACCTCTAAACTTAAATTTGATCAATGGCCTAAAAATGTGTTTGTGCAAACAAAATACACACTATATTGCCCAAAGTATTGGGAAGCCTGCCTTTACACGTACATGAACGTTAACGGCGTTTAATTTTAACTTTAATGGCATCCCCAGTCTTAATCCGTAGGGTTCAATATTGAGTTGGCCCACCCTTTGCAGCTGTAACAGCTTCAACTCTTCTGGGAAGGGCGTCCACAAGGTTTAGGAGTGTGTCTATGGGACCATTCTTCCAGAAGCACATTTGTGAGGTACAGGCACTGATGTTGGAGGAGAAGGCCTGGCTTGCAGTCTCTGCTCTAATTCATCCCAAAGGTGTTCTATCGGGTTGAGGTCAGGACTCTGTGGAGGTCAGTCAAGTTCCTCCACCCCAAACTCGCTCATCCACACTGCATTGCCAAGTTTTTGTCATTGTCCATACAGACATGGATGATCGAGACTGGCCTGCACCTCAACCCGATAGAACACCTTTGGGAAGAATTAGAGTGGAGACTGTGAGCCAGGCCTTCTCCTCCCACATCAGTGCCTGACCTCACAAATGCGCTTCTAGAAGAAGGATCAAACATTCCCATAGACACACTCATAAACCTTGTGGACGGCCTTCCCAGAAGAGTTGAAGCTGTTATAGTTGCAAAGAGAGGGCCAACTCAATATTGAACCCTACGGACTAAGACTTGGATGCCATTAAAGTTCATGAGCATGTAAAGGCAAGTGTCCCAATACTTTTGGCAATATAGTGTATTTCGGGGTGTAAGCTTTTGATAACACTTTAGTTTCCTTCTTTGGGGCATACTATACTCCAAAAGCGCCTTGACATGTGTCACACTAAAGGCTGCTAAGTCAACATACCAGACAGTGATAAGAGATTCAAAATGTTAAAGTTGTCCTCGAGACAGGAAACAAAGGAAATCGTCCCAATGGGGACACACAGCAAAAATCAATCAATCAATCAAGCAAGCAAGGGTTCCAACCTTTCCACAAAACAGTTGGCCTTCCAATCACAAGGAGAACAGTTGTAGCAACCCTTGAAGTGCCATCTCCTCATCCAACACTATACCCCAAGCCGAAGCTTGTGCAGCCAACACAGGGGTGCCAAGGGGGAATCCTTGAAACATTTATCACTTGATTCCTAATGCTGACATTAAAGACGCCTCACGGTACCCCTCACCCGCTGAGTGTGTGTGTAAGTCAAACAAAACCAAAGACGTTACCTTTAACGGAGACGGTCCAGGGAGGTCATAGATGTCGATAAGCCGGCACTCCACTCCAGATACAGATAATACACCCTGTAAGATAAATAATATTGTGTAAGAACGAGGGGGAAATGATGCCAAATACCAACATGGCTTCAACAATTACATTAAATCAATAGTTCAGATTATCAGGTGTCATGGGATTTAAAACGATTTAAAACGATCGCTAGTTTTTTTGCATGCAATGAAAAGCTAGGAGACACAATTGTGATCAACATGGCTTTGTTTATGAACAAAGTCATGTTAATCACCAGATCAACAAGTATGTGTAGGTAGGTTCATTGTTGGTAAACAAAGCCATGCAATCATCAGGTCAGTGAGGACATGTTTGTAAAATATTGTTGGTAAACAAAGCCATGTGATGACCAGGTCAGTGAGGACATGTTTGTAAAATATTGTTGGTAAACAAAGCCATGTGATCACCAGGTCAGTGAGGCTTCAATGGGGTTGAATTAGTAAAAATGGAGAGTGCAAAATCTGGTGCAGCTCTGCATAGAAACCAATCAAAAATACCACAAAAAAAAAACAAACAAAAAAAATAAAATAGTTCGGGGAAGAGTAAAGAGGAATAATATAAACCAGGGATTTCTAAACTATGGCCCTCCAGTTGTCAGGAACTACAATTCCCATCACGCCTAGTCATGTCTGTGAAATTCAGTTTTACAATGCCTCATGGGACTTGTAGTTCCGCAACACCTGGAGGGCCATAGTTTTGAGATTCCTGTAATATAGACCATCACTCGAAAGACAGATCTGAGTCTTCTAGGGTTGCCAACATCACCTTGAAGGATGTTGAGGAGATGTTGGTGGCACATTGTTGGTAAACCAAGCCATGGGACTTGTAGTTCTGTAACAGCTGGAGGGCCGTAGTTTGGAGATCCCTGTTATAGACCATCACTAGAAAGACAGATCTGAGTCTTCTAGGGTTGCCAACATCACCTCGAAGGATGTTGAGGAGATGTTGGTAGCACATTGTTGGTAAACCAAGCAATGGGACTTGTAGTTCCGTAACAGCTGGAGGGCCATAGTTTGGAGATCCCTGTTATAGACCATCACTCGAAAGACAGATCTGAGTCTTCTAGGGTTGCCAACATCACCTCGAAGGAATTTGAGGAGATGTTGGTGGCACATTGTTGGTAAACCAAGCCATGGGACTTGTAGTTCTGTAACAGCTGGAGGGCCGTAGTTTGGAGATCCCTGTTATAGACCATCACTAGAAAGACAGATCTGAGTCTTCTAGGGTTGCCAACATCACCTCGAAGGATGTTGAGGAGATGTTGGTAGCACATTGTTGGTAAACCAAGCAATGGGACTTGTAGTTCCGTAACAGCTGGAGGGCCATAGTTTGGAGATCCCTGTTATAGACCATCACTCGAAAGACAGATCTGAGTCTTCTAGGGTTGCCAACATCACCTCAAAGGATGTTGAGGAGATGTTGGTAGCACATTGTTGGTAAACCAAGCCGTGGGACTTGTAGTTCCGTAACAGCTGGAGGTCCGTAGTTTGGAGATCCCTGTTATAGACCATGATTTGAAAGACAAATCTGAGTCTTCTAGGGTTGCTAACACCACCTCGAAGGATGTTGAGGAGATGTTCGTAGCACATTGTTGGTAAATCAAGCCATGCGATCACCGGGTCATTGAGGACATGCTGGTAGGACATATCAACAACGCCTAGTCATGTCTGTGAATTTCAGTTTTACAACGCCTCATGGGACTTGTATTTCCGCAGCAAATCTGAGTCTTCTAGGGTTGCTAACATCACCTCAAAGGATGTTGAGGAGATGTTGGTAGCACATTGTTGGTAAACCAAGCCATGGGACTTGTAGTTCTGCAACAGCTGGAGGTCCGTAGTTTGGAGATCCCTGTTATAGACCATCACTAGAAAGACAGATCTGAGTCTTTTAGGGTTGCTAACATCACCTCGAAGGATGTTGAGGAGATGTTGGTAGCACATTGTTGGTAAACCAAGCCATGAGACTTGTAGTTCCGTAACAGCTGGAGGTCCGTAGTTTGGAGATCCCTGTTATAGACCATCACTCGAAAGACAGATCTGAGTCTTCTAGGGTTGCTAAAATCACCTCGAAGAATGTTGAGGAGATGTTGGTAGCACATTGTTGGTAAGTCAAGCCATGCGATCACCGGGCCATTGAGGACATGCTGGTAGGACATATCAACAAAATCTTGTGATTACCAGATCAGTAAAGACATAGCGGTAGGACTTATCAACAAAGCCATGTGAATACCACGTCAGTGAAGATAGCTGGTAGGACATATCAACAAATCTATGTGATCACCAGGTCAGCAAAGACATGTTGGTTGGACAGTTCAGCTCCTCTGCCCATCCCTTCTCTTCTGGGAGCGTCTAATTATAACAGGCAAACAAAATCTCCTGCTGTCAAAAATAATGTGACAGCAGTGGAAATGGCCTAGAATTTCTATGGCTCCCAGTAGATGCACAGGCCTTACTGCCCTCCAAGGGTCAGGGGACACCCAATGGAAACACTGTAAAAAAAAAAAAATAAGGAAAAGCGGGCGTTCCAACCTTGCGCATTACTCAAGTGGTGTTTATTGAAATAAAAAACAAGGAAACAAACTCAAAAAAAAGTGGATAATAAGAGCATTTCAAAGTCCACAATGGACACAAAGGAACCAGGTCACCAGGACCTTATCTAGCATGCCGGAGAACCTTTCAGAATCCTGACGCATTTTGAGGGGAGATCTGAGGAAGGGGCTCAGAGAAAGAGGGGATCTCCTCTCGAAAAGTGACAGCCATCTGGAAAGTTTTCCGGCGTGCTGCGCACGGTTCTGTGAGGACATGTTGGTAGGATGTATCCACAAAGCCATGTGATCACCAGGTCAGTGAGGACATGTTGGTAGGATGTATCCAAAAAGCCATGTGATCACCAGGTCAGTGAGGACATGTTGGTAGGACATATCAACAAAGCCATGTGATCACCGGGTAGGTGAAGATAGCCGGTAGGACATATCCACAAATCTATTTGATTACCAAGTCAGTGAAGACATGTTGGTAGGACAGATCAACAAACCATGTGATCACCAGGTCAGTGAAGGACATATCAACAAATGTATTTGATCACCAGGTCATTGAGGAGGACATGTTGGCAGGACGTATCAATAAAGCCATGTGATCACCAGGTCAGTGAAGGCCATATCAACAAATTTATTTGATCACCAAGTCATTGAGGAGGACATGTTGGCAGGAAATATCAATAAAGCCATGTGATCACCAGATAGGTGAAGATAGCTGGTAGGACATATAAACAAATCTATTTGATCACCAGGTCGGTGAACACATGTTGATAGGACATATGAACAAAGCCATGTGATTACCAGGTCAGTGAGGGTATGTTGGTAGGACAGATCAACAAAGCCATGTGATCACCAGGTCAGTGAAGGCCATATCAACAAATTTATTTGATCACCAGGTCATTGAGGAGGACATGTTGGCAGGACGTATCAATAAAGCCATGTGATCACCAGGTAGGTGAAGATAGCTGGTAGGACATATCAACAAATCTATTTGATCACCAGGTCGGTGAATACATGTTGATAGGACATATGAACAAAGCCATGTGATCACCAGGTCAATGAAGACATGTTGGTAGGACATATCAATAAAGCCATTTCACCCCGAGGTCAGTGAAGGCCATATCAACAAATGTATTTGATCACCAGGTCATTGAGGAGGACATGTCAGCAGGAACGTATCAATAAAGCCATGGGATCACCCGGTAGGTGAAGATAGCTGGTAGGACATATCAACAAATCTATTTGATCACCAGGTCAGTGAAGACATGTTGGTAGATCAGATCAACAAAGCCAAGTGATTACCAGGTCAGTGAGGACATGTTGGTGGGACGTATCAACAAAGCCAAGTGATCACCAGGACAATGAGGACATGTTAGTAGGAATAAGCCATGTGATCACCAGGACAGTGGGGGCATGTTAGTAGGAGAGATCAACAAAGCAATGTGATCACCAGGTCAGTGAAGGACATGTTGGTAGAATGTATCAAGAAAGCCATGTGATCACCAGGTAGATGAAGATAGCTGGTAGAACATATCAACAAATGTACTTGATGACCAGGTCAGTGAGGACATGTTGATAGGACTGTAGGACATATCAACAAAGCGATCACCGGGTCAGTGAGGAAACGTTGTTAGGACAATACTGGTAAACAAAGCCATGTGATCACACATGATGTGATGAAATATCATATAATACTAATAAAACATCCAAAAAAATTAAGCATTTTTCCCCTTTTTTAACTGATTCTGTTATTTAACCCCTTTGCCTGTCTTGCCCAGCAATAAAAAACTAAAGCCAGGAGTTTTGATGAGGAAATCTCATCCCAGAAGTATCCCGGAGAAAGCAAACTCCAGTCTCCACCCACAATGAAAACGTTGTTTGCCATGTTGGCCTTGAGTTTGGTTCTAATAAATGATGGTCCTAAGATGAAAGACTAAAGAGAGTTCTTTCAGACATGTGGTGGCCATTTTTTAGTTTTTTTTTTGCAGAATTTCCGTTGTTTAAACTGCAGAGGCGTCAGCGCAACAAAATCATGGCAGGGGTTGCCGGCAGGATCGGTCCTCGGAGTCCTCGAGCTGCAGATGTCTCGGGACTCTCCAGAATTTATTCTCCTCATTTTCATATTCTATTGCTGCAGGGGGCTTGTTGTGCTTTCCCGTCTCTTCCATTGTGCCCCGACATCTGGATACAATTCTCAGTTTATAAGTAAATAAAATTATACGTGAAAATGGCGAATTGATTGGCGTAGCGCACCCTGTATATTGAATGAGGAGACCACAACGTTACAACTGAAGTTTAATCTGCTTATATCTTGTCTTCCCTGCCTCTCTCCCTCTCCCCATAATGACAATAACGATTATTATTTTTTTTAAACAAAATATTTCCATTTCCATCACATGCCTTATCTTACACCCAGTGATGTCATCACTGGGTCTCTGTGCCTCGCCATGCAATCCAGGCAGATCATGGCTGGTGGGAGGGGCCAGCAGAGTGCTGTGGATAGCTTCCTGAAATCATCACAGCACCCATAGAATCCATAATGCAGTACTCATGCATAGCCCTGTCCTCTTCTGGGAGTGTTTAATTACTGTATGTGCTGGCCCAGCTCCTCTGCACTTCCCCTCTCCTCTTCTTGGAATATCTAATTACTGTATGTGCTGGCCCAGCTCCTCTGCACTTCCCCTCTCCTCTTCTGGAAGTGTCTTATTACTGTTTATTTTGGTCTCCCTCCCTGCCCTGCTCTTCTGGGTGTGTCTAATTACTGTCTGTGCTGGCCCAGCTCCTCTGCCCTCCCCCTCTCCTCTTCTAGGAATGTCTAATTACTGTCTTTATGTCTGTCATGGCCCAGCTCCTCTGCCCTTCCCATCTCCTTTTCTGGGAGTGTCTAATTATTGTCTGTGCTGGCCCAGCTCCCCTGCCCTTCTCCTCTATCATTCCAGGAATGTCAAATTACTGTCTGTGCTGGCCCAACTCCTCTGCTCTTCCCCTCTCCTTTTCTGGAAGTGTCTAATTACTGTCAGTGCTGACCCAGCTACTCTGCCCTTCCCCTCTCCTCTTTTTCAGAGTGTCCAATTACTGATTCTGCTGGCCCAGCTCCTCTGCCCTTTCCCTCTCCTCTTATTTAATTATTGTCTGTGCTGGCCCAGTTCCCCTGCCCTTCTCCTCTATCATTCCAGCAATGTCTAATTAATGTCTGTGCTGGCCCATCTCCTCTGCCCTTCCCCTCTCCTTTTCTGGGAGTGTCTAATTACTGTCAGTGCTGACCCAGCTCCTCTGCCCTTCCTCTCTCCCCTTCTAGGAATGTCTAAATACTCCCTGTGCTGGCCCAGCTCCTCTGCCTTTCCCTTCTCCTCTTCTGAGAGTGTCTAATTACTGTCTGTGTTGGCCCAGCTCCTCTCTCATTTTGAGAAGTTTGTGCTGGCCCATCTCCTCTGCCCTTCCCCTCTCCTTTTCTGGGAGTGTCTAATTACTGTCTGTGCTGACCCGGCTCCTCTGCCCTTCCCCTCTCCTTTTCTGGGAGTGTCTAATTACTGTCTGTGCTGACCCAGCTCCTCTGCCCTTCCCCTCTCCTTTTCTGGGAGTGTCTAATTACTGTCTGTGCTGACCCGGCTCCTCTGCCCTTCCCCTCTCCTCTTCTAGGAATGTCTAATTACTGTCTGTGTTGGCCTAGCATCTCTGCCCTTCCCCTCTCTCATTTTGGGAAGTGTGTGCTGGCCCAGCTCCTCCGCCTTTCCCCTCTACTTTTCCGAGAGTGTCTAATTACTGTCTGTGCTGGCCCAGCAACTCTGCCTTTCCCTTTCTTCTTCTGGGAGTGTCGGTGCTGGCCCAGCTCCTAAACCCCTCCCTTTTCATGTAGCTGTCTTGGGACGAGTGAAGGAGAATCACTCAAGTGCCAGCTCCGAGTCTACTGGGGGCATCCCAGCCAAGATGGCGGCACCCTGTTTTGGCCGCGACCAGCAGCTGGTGACTCCAGAACGATGCTATGGGTCCGCCCTTCTTATTTCCTTATGCAATTGAGCTACCGGCCTGTCCTACATCCAGCATTCTTTCTGAATGCACATTCAGTGCTGCTGGAGGCTTTGTAACTGATCACAGAGTGCGCCTGTCCACAGACTCGGTTGATCGGCCCACTTTCATAAAAATGAATCAGTCTTGGATCACCAGCTACCAAGCACCTGATGCTGATGTAACCAATACATTTTTCTATGAATGTGAGATCCCTTGAAGACTGCCTATGCTGAGTGACTATCCTGTTTTGCTGAGTGACTATCCTATTCCTCCTCAATGTTCATGTTGATAGCTTATAAGAACATTTTTGTAGCTTAATTGCATTTTCCTTATTGCCCTAATTGGAATAGAACACCCAATCAGCTCCTCAGGGCTAGAGTCAGACCCCCTCCCCCCCCCATATACCATTTGTGGGACCCAATAAAATAACGTCTTCCTCAATCATCCACTGACTGTATAGGACAGTGAAGGCGAACCTTGGCACCCCAGATGTTTTGGAACTACATTTCCCATGATGCTCATGCACTCTGCAGTGTAGTTGAGCTTCATGGGAAATGTAGTTCCAAAACATCTGGAGTGCCAAGGTTCACCATCACTGGTCTAGGGAGTTTTGGCCTTCTTGTATCCTGGCGCCCCCCTGAGGTTCCCGCCAAACACACAACGCGGGAAATATCCATATTTTTTATGTTTCTCAACTCCGCCGGACGTCACATTATATATAAATCATTGCTGGAAAATAAGCCTGGGGGATTCCGGGAACATTGGCGGGATTAGTACGCAGACAGAATCCCTGCAAATACCGATCGCCGCCCGTATTGTAAACCACCGGCTTAAAGGAACACTCCGCTGAGGAAGGAGGATGCCGCAATTCTCATAGAAGGACAATCTGCTCTGGTATATCCATCTGCATGGCTGCCGGTTATCATTATTTTCGGAATCTACGTCAGTAAAAGGTCGAATGTGTGCTCTGGTACCGAGCTCCGCCCTCTAGCGGGTGGGAGGATGCACTGCAAACAATCAAGTGACAAGAGGCTGCAGTGCCGTAAAAAAAAAAGGGCTGCTGAGATAGATTACGTACAGCTCAGGTTTGAGGCCCCATTCACACTTGGCGTTACAGGAACTTGCGTTCCCCCCAATTTTATGCGATTCCGCCATGTTGCCCACAGGGAAACCCATTCATTTCAACGGGCTGTCTTATGCGTTTCTGTCACCCAAAAAGAAGCCACTGCTCATTTCCAGGCGTCAAGCTTCGGGTTCCGTTCACATCTCCGTGCATGGCATCCCGCAATTCTGTTTGCCCGTTTTTACAGTTTTTTTGCTGATATTGCAATACAATTCTGTTGCGTGACATACGGTGCATAATCATATTGGAATTCGGGTTGCCACTTATGATGAATGGCACCCAAATGAACATCACACGGTTTGCACCATTTGCCATGCAGTTTTCAATCACGCGGTGGAATTGCTGCCTAAAAAAAGCATGGCAATCGCTGAAAAACGCATGATGGACATTCGAGTGCCATTCGTCTAGTGTGAATGGTGCCTAATGGAGAACGAGGTCTTAGAGCCCGGTGTTTGAGCTGCGGCCGTCCATCCCCCTATCTGCTTAGGGCTGTGGACACATCGTGGCTGCGGGCAAGGCAACAATTAAACATTGCGTCACATTCTCCGGGTGTTACCGCCTCTGGACAAGACTTACACAAGTCTACTGCAACCACATGTTATGTACGTTATGGTGGCGCGCTATTGTGCCATTTACAGGGTTATGAGGAGTCACTGATGAGGCTGCGCTGATATGCGGCACAGATGGACACTAATAGCTCTGGTGAGGAGGTACTGATTGATAGCACTTAAAGGTGGCACTGATGAGGAGGCATTGACAGATGGCACTGATTGGCAGCACTGATGGGCATTCATAGGCAGCTCTAATGAGGAGGTACTGATAGGCGGTACTGATGCGCACTGATTGGCAGAACTTATGGGCACTGATTGGTAGCACTGGCAGGCACTAATGAGGAGGCACTGATAGGCAGCACTGATTGGCATCAATGATGGCCAGTGATAGGCGTCATTGATTGGCACTGACAGGAGACACTGATGAGGAGGAACTGATATGCAGCACTGACAGGCAGCAATGATGGCCACTGATAGGCGGCACTGATTGTCAGAACTAAAGGGCACTGATAGGCGACACTGATGAGGAAGCACTGATAGGCAGCACTGATGGTTACTGATAGGCAGCTCTGATGAGGGGGTACTGATAGGCGGTACTGATGGGCACTGGTTGGCAGCATGGATGGGCAATGATTGGCAGAACTAATGCGCACTGCTTGGTACCACTGAAGGGCACTGATAGGTAACACTGATGAGCAGCATTGATGGGCACTGGTATAGACGGCACTGATGAGGAAGCACTAATAGCACTGATTGGCAGTACTGATGGGCACTGATAGGCAGCTCTGATAAGGAGGTACTGATAGGCAGTACTGATGGGCACTGATTGGCAGAACTGATGGACACTGATTGGTACCACTGACAGGCACTGATGGGCATTAATAGGCAGCTCTGATAAGGAGTTCTGATAGGTGGTACGGATGGGCACTGATTAGCAACATGAGTGGGCACTGATTGGTAGCACTGACGGGCAACTGATAGGTGACACTGATAAGAGGCACTGATAGATCTCACTGTTGGGCTTGCACCGATAATCAGGACTTTCACACTGGCACACACACATTACCAACTCTCCCCTCCTCATGCTGTGACAATGTGAGGAAAGGAATGCCAATAACCGGCCAGTCTGCTTACATTGTGGTCAGATGTGATTGGACCTTCACCCTAATCTGTCATCAGCGATCGCAGGGCGCACCGGTGGGGGGGGGGGGGGGTTAATATCACATTAAGTGTCCTTGGCGCTAATGCAGGCAGTGGGAGGAGTTATGCATATATCAAAATGCCTTAAAGGGTGGGCGTCAGTCTGGAGGAGTGGGCGTTCCTAGGCAAGCGGTATTTGCATGGGTAACGCCCACATGTGATGCTGAACCTCTGTGACTGGCAGTGTTGGGATACAATTCTCATTGGTATTTTATGCAACAACTAAAACCAAGATCAGCATTCGGCAGAGATCTAGTCTTCAACCAGTAGATGGCAGTGTTTATAAGCTTGTAGCGGCATCTATGGTATTCTCAATGCCTTTTTCTCTGTAATAAGAAGTTCCTGTTTCCTGTCTGCAGTTAAGCAGCAAAGCCCATGTGGACTGTGCACTGACTGCTCTGTAGGGCTACATATGCAGAATTTATAACAGATAGGACTGAAACTCAATCAAGGAAAGGGCGGGGCCAGGGACAGTCAGGCTGGGGAGGAAAGGATAGGATGTCCTCCAGAGGCGGGGCTCTCTCTGACTTGCTGCAGCTTCTGATGCACGTTGTGAGAAGCTCACAGTGTGCGGTGAAATCAGGAAGCCATTTCAGTCCAGGAGAGGAGCCGTTACAATTGTGAATGACTGAAGGGAAGGCCAGAGATGATCGATACATTGATATATATAACAAGGATACAATGTATCCAATGACAGGTCCACTTTAACAGGATCTGCAGCTGAGAGAACGTCACCAAAAAAAATAACAAATTGTTGCAAATTTAATTTTATGAAGCCGACATCAGCCGTCACGTTGCATCTACACGCGCCATAAACAATTAGCGGCATAAAGGATCGCTCCTTCTAACTCCCGGCATCCCTCTTGTACCGCCGTTCCCTCCAAGTGACAGATAAAGCTCTCCAGAAATCCGATAATTACCTTCGAGGAGCCGCGCCAATATAACGAATGTAAACACCTTTATCAGCGTAATTGGTTTCCTCGCCAAAGATCCAAATCTCGCTCAACAATTCCATTTATTTCCAGCTTGTTAAAGGAGGAAAATGAATATTTCACCTCCGCTTAAAAAACTCCTTCTCATCGGGAGGGCGGCACAGACCGAGGGCGGCGCATTGTTCTACCGGAGGAACGCCGCGGCCCCAGACCTTTGTCTGCCCGTAGAAAAATTGTTCCCCCTCACAGTGACTCCAGCATCATCTGACTGCTCCGGGGGTGGAGCGCCGAGTATTTTTATCCCGATAAACCTCGGCGGCTGCCGCTCTTTTGTCTTCGCGTGACGCGGCGGGACGGCGTGCGGAGCGAGCGAGATCTGACATCACCGCGCTCTTCTGAGGTCTTCATCGCAAATCTTAGACGGAAACTTCTGGTCTGAATATTTTTTTTTTTTTGGTAACCTTATAATTTACCGGATTTATGATCAGATTTCTTACACAGATTTTGTCTCTGTTTTATTTTTGTGATTATTGAAAATGGAAATGTCAGATAGTGCAAGCGGCATCCTTGCTGAACACATAATCTGATAGGAGGGACCAGATGTATTGCTTTCAATGACGGACAATTCTGGATGTGACTGAGATGGAGGAACAATCACCGAACTACACCGAGGGGCAGAGATTTCTCCATCTACCTATATAATGACTGACAATGAATAATAACATCTATCAGTCTATCAATGCATAGACTAGATAGGAGATAGATAGATAGATAGATAGATAGATAGATAGATAGATAGATAGATAGATAGATAGATTGATTAACCAATTGATTGATCTATGGATAAATAGATCGATTGATCGATAGATAGATATATAGATAGATAGATAGATAGATAGATAGATAGATAGATAGATAGATAGATAGATAAACCAATTGATTGATGTATGGATAAATAGATCGATTGATCGATAGATAGATATATAGATAGATAGATAGATTAACCAATTGATTGATGTATGGATACATTGAAATGTAGATAGATAGATAGATAGATAGATAGATAGATAGATAGATAGATAGATAGATAGATAGATAGAAATAGATAGATAGATTAACCAATTGATTGATGTATGGATAAATTGAAATGTAGATAGATAGATAGATAGATAGATAGATAGATAGATAGATAGATAGATAGATAGATAAACCAGTTAATTGATCCATGGATAAATAGATAGGTAGATAGATATATAGATAGATAGATAGATAGATAGATAGATAGATAGATAGATAGATAGATAGATAGATAGATAGATGAACCAATTGATTGATCGATAGATAGATAGATAGATAGATAGATAGATAGATAGATAGATAGATAGATAGATAGATAGATAGATAGATAGATAGATAGATAGATGAACCAATTGATTGATCGATAGATAGATAGATAGATAGATAGATAGATAGATAGATAGATAGATAGATAGATAGATAGATAGATAGATAGATAAACCAGTTAATTGATCCATGGATAAATAGATAGGTAGATAGATAGATAGATAGATAGATAGATAGATAGATAGATAGATAGATAGATAGATAAACCAGTTAATTGATCCATGGATAAATAGATAGGTAGATAGATATATAGATAGATAGATAGATAGATAGATAGATAGATAGATAGATAGATAGATAGATAGATAGATAGATAGATAGATAGATGAACCAATTGATTGATCGATAGATAGATAGATAGATAGATAGATAGATAGATAGATAGATAGATAGATAGATAAACCTATTGATTGATCCATGGATAAATAGATATGTAGATAGATCGATAGATCGATAGATCATTAGATAGATAAACCAGTTATTTGATCCATGGATAGATAGATAGATAGATAGATAGATAGATAGATAGATAGATAGATAGATAGATAGATAGATTAACCAATTGATTGATCCATGGATAAATAGATATGTAGATAGATCGATGGATAGATAGATAGATTAACCAGTTAATTGATCCATGGATAAATAGATATGTAGGTAGATAGATAGATAGAAATAAATTGATAGATAGATAGAAATACATCGATAGACAGATGTTTTAGTCCATATCTATGATTTATTTATTAGTGTCATTGTCCTCCTATGGCAGTCTTCTCCAGCCCAGCAGCGCCCCCTGCCTGCAGTACAAGACACAGCCCCCCCTCCCCTCCCCCAGTCAGTGAAGTGGTTAAAGCCACATCTGGCGGTGTGCGGGGTAACCCGAGCGGGCGTCATGTGGCTTCACATCTTGACACAGCATTAGGCGTATGAAGTTAGAGCGCAGATAGAGTTTACACACCAGGTAACAGTAAACTCTTGTAGCTTGTGTGTAACCGGCTTAAATGGCTCAATAACTGCACACTCCATTACATGGGTTCACGCCAAAGTCTGACCGACGACCGCGTCCTTCCACGCTCGTTACCCGCCGCTGAAATATCAAACAACCTGGCTAATTGTTACATGGAAACAAACCGCCATCCCAAAAAAAATCTTCCCACCTTTCTGGTAACTGGAGCCTCAGGAAAACACAACCATTTAATTTAGGAATGATCAATAATTTCATCTTATATAACAATAATAAATAATTTCTTTTTATAACAATAATAAATCATTTTATTTTATTTAACAATGATTATTAATTTTATTTTTATTTAAAAATAATTATTAATTTTATTTTATTTAACAATTACTAATTTAATTTAATTTACAATGATTAAATCTTTATTTCTTTTAATATATTTTGTTTTTATAATGATTAATATTTTACATTTTTAACAGTGACTAAAACATTTGACATTTGTTTGTTGTAATTAATATATATATATATATATATATATATATATATATATATATATATATATATATATATATATATATATATATATATATATATATATATATTTAGTTATTTATTTATTTTTATATATATATAGTAAATGTAATTTTATTTAACGTATAATCTTTTTTTTTTTTTGAAGAATAAGGGAATTGGATGTGTTTTTAACCGCACCCAATTCGCATAACATGTCAACTGGTAGCTTTCTCAATACAGCCGATCCACATGTGTGTGGGGGTGGGGGGGGGGGGGGGCGGCCGCATGGCGCTTTTAAAAAGAGTCCTGTGCGATTTTGGGTCCGGTTTAGGTGTGCTTTCAAGTTAAAATTTGCACCCGAGTTGCACTTGAACCGCTAAACAAAAACGCACTGCACCCCAGACTGCAAACCACAGCCGGACATGTGTGAACACAGCCTTATGGATTATTATTGTTTTTTTTTTTTTTGTTTTTTTGTTTTTTAACAATGAGTAAAAGTTTCATTCTTTCGAATTCATATTTTTTTTTAAACAATAATTATTATTATTATTTTTTTTTAAACAATGAGTATTATTTTTATTTTATTTAACAGTGAATAAAATTGTATTTTTATTTTAAAACAATGATCATTTGTTTTTGTTTTTTTTATTATTTTTTATTTTTTTATTTTTTTAGCAGTGATTAACAATTAATTTTATTTAACAATGATTTTACAATTTTCTATTTTTTTTTTTTTTTAAAGAGAATAATAATCATTTGTTTAACAATGATTAATAATTTAATTGTTTTTAACAATTATTAATTATTTAACTTTATTAAACAAAAAAAAAAATATATATGCCTACATCGGTCGCCTGTTCCAATGTGTTTTGTCAAGTGTTGTTTTGTTTTTCAAATGCGTTAAAGAGCATTTTTTGCATTAGTTTTTTTTTTACATTACTTTTTACCTTTCTATCTGTATGCATTTTAAAGAGAGTAAAAAACAAGTGGGAGGGTGTTTCCTGAACACATGTACATCTGCTCATAATAAGATACATCGATGACACACTCTACCTACATTTTACACCATTCATTTCTATAAGAAACATGCAAAAATGACGTAAAAAAATAAATAAAAAAATGAAAGGGAAAAATAAATAAATAAATAAAAATAAAAAATGGACCAAGTGAGCCATAGATTTTTTAAATGCCATTTGTGTGTTGTGTTTAGCTTTGCTTGTTTTATTATGATTTTTGTTTATTTATTTATTTTAAATCTTTTTTTAGTCTAAGTATAGACCCATATTTATTCCAAACATGTTAAAAGGGGGCAAAAAAAAAAAAAGGCAAAAAACAAAAAAGACAAAAAAAAAAAGGCAAAAAAAAAAAAAAAACTATTCCAACAAAAACAGTAAATGAGAGGGAATCTTTCCAACAGCAACTGGATATAAAAGGAAATTATTTCAACAACAACAGGAAACAAAAGGAAATGAGAGGAAGACTTTCAAACAACAACAGGAAATAACAGGAAATAAGAGGAAATCCTTCCAACAACAGGAAATAGAGAAAACCTTTTCAACAACAACAGGAAATGAGAGGAAATCTTTCAAACGCCAACAGGAAATAATAGAAAATCTTTCCAATAACAGAAAATGAAAGGAAATATTTCCAAGAAGAAGAAGAAGAAGAAGAATCTTTCTAACAGGAAATAAAGGGAAACGAGAAGAAATATTTCCAACAACAGGAAATGAGAGGGAATCTTCCTAAGCCCTTGTACACACGGTCGGAGATTCCGACAACCAAATCCGTTGGAGTAATTCAGACAGATTAATTCCGGAAGAGCTCCGTAAGTAATGTTGCATACACACAGTCGGACTAAATTGTCGGAAAATCCGATTGTACATAACGTGATGACTTTATTTCGTTAGGACGGGACTACTTTCAGGCTAGTAGCCAATAGCTTTGGTCTAGGAATTTGATCTGAGCATGCGTGGCACTTTGTCCGTCGGAGTAGGCTACACATGATCGGAGTATTTCCGATCGGAGCATTTTGTCAGAAAATTTTACCGGCAAGTTGGAAAAGTTGGTCCGTCGGATATTCAGACGGAAACAGTCCGATGGAGACCACACACAGTCAGAATATCCGACAAAACGGGCCGATAGGACACATTCCGTCGGAATCTCCGACCGTGTGTACAAGGACTAACAGGAAATAAAAGCAAATAAATGTGAGGAAGTATTTCCAACAAATGACAACAGGAAATAGAAAATCTTTCCAATAACAACAGAAAATGAAAGGAAATTTTTCCAAGAAGAAGAGAGGAAATCTTTCTAACAGGAAAGAAAGGGAAATTAGAAGAAATATTTCCAACAACAGGAAATGAGAGGGAATCTTTCTAACAGGAAAAAAAGGAAATGACAACAACAACAACAGGTAATAAAAGGAAATGAGAAAAAAAATACAAATACAACAGGAAACAGAGAAAACCTTTCCAGCAACAGGAAATGAGAGGAAACCATCCCAACAACAGGAAATGAGAGGAAACCATCCCAACAACAGGAAATGAGAGGAAACCACCCCAACAACAGGAAATGAGAGGAAACCATCCCAACAACAGGAAATGAGAGGAAACCATCCCAACAACAGGAAATGAGAGGAAACCATCCCAACAACAGGAAATGAGAGGAAACCATCCCAACAACAGGAAATGAGAGGAAATCCTTCCAACAACATGAACAACAAGAAATAAGAAAAAACTATTCAAACAACAGTAAATGAGAGGGAATCTCTTTTTAGAGAATCTTCATAGAAAGTAGACATTGATGAAAATTCAGGATGCAATATATTTTAAATAAAAGTTACATTTTATTGTTGAGTGGGTTAGATATACAATAAAAATAAATGATGTAAAACATACAGTGGCTACATCTAAATGCTGTTATTCAAAGACTAGCTCCAGCCAAGCTACTTATCAATTTTTTTTAATTTTGGACAGTGTTTTTTTATATCTTCGTGTGTGAAGTTTTGACTAAAGCATCAGCACCATAAAAGTGGCTGCAGGAGCATGGATGAATCAGTGATAAATTTATATGATCCCATCCCCCCACAAACACTTTCAGGGGTGTCCATGGTGGCATTCAGATATTTGCGTTTGCGATAATGTGTAGAAAACCAAACGTATGTGTTGCCGTTGGTGTGTCGGGATGTTCCAGCACACTTATACCATGCACCCACAAGGGCCATGTAATGCATATTTCTTGAACGCTGTTGGGCTGTTCCGAAAAAAACATGGCGCATGGCCAATTTCCCTGCATTGCGGTGCCCTGGCAAATGAAAAACGACAAATTCAACCCTGGCAAACGCTTTGAAAAGGCTCTCGCCATCTTTAAGCATTTGTAGTCGTTTTCGAACATTGGTGGCCGCCGTTGGGTTTGGAAGTTAGAAGGTGGCCCCATGTTGCCACCTCTAAATGCCGCACTGGGTCTGTTTCCTGCCAATCAATTGCTCCATTGCATTGGCATTTTTTTGGGGGCTGGGCATTTTCAGGGACGTAAAAAACAACCATAATTTGGCCTACGTAGACAAGTCCTTAAAGCAAATCAATGCGGGAAAATAAATGCGAGTTAATGTATGGCAACCTGGCGCACTTCAGATAGCTTTGACATGGCCCTATAGGTCCAGCACAATGACTGATGGCCTTACTGGCCAATAAAAACATGTAGGAGGTGGGCAAGGCTGGAAGTGATGAAATGCTCATCTGATGTTGGCCAAATTCCAAATTTTTTGCAATTTGGTTATTTTTGGGACCATATTTGGCACAATGACGGATGGCCTTACTGGCCAATGAGAACATGTAGGAGGTGGACAAGACTGGAAGTGATGAAAGGCTCATCTGATGTTGGCCAAATTCCAAATTTTTTGCAATTTGGTTATTTTTGGGACCATATTTGGCACAATGACGGGTGGCCTTACTGGCCAATGAGAACATGTAGGAGGTGGACAAGACTGGAAGTGATGAAAGGCTCATCTGATGTTGGCCAAATTCCACATTTTTTGCAATTTGGTTATTTTTGGGACCATACTTGGCGCAATTATGGATGGCCTTACTGGCCAATAAGAACACGTAGGAGGTGGACAAGGCTGGAAGTGATGAAACGGTCATCTGATGTTGGCCAAATTCCACATTTTTTTGCAATTTGGTTATTTTTGGAACCATACTTGGCACAATGATGGATGGCCTTACTGGCCAATAAGAACATGTAGGAGGTGGACAAGGCTGGAAGTGATGATGGATGGCCTTACTGGCCAATAAGAACATGTAGGAGGTGGACAAGGCTGGAAGTGATGAAACGCTCATCTGATGTTGGCCAAATTCCACAATTTTTGCAATTTGGTTATTTTTGGGACCATACTTGGCACAATGAGGGATGGCCTTACTGGCCAATAAGAACATGTAGGAGGTGGACAAGGCTGGAAGTGATGATGGATGGCCTTACTGGCCAATAAGAACATGTAGGAGGTGGACAAGGCTGGAAGTGATGAAACAGTCATCTGATGTTGGCCAAATTCCAAATTTTTTTGCAATTTGGTTATTTTTGGGACCATACTTGGCACAATGATGGATGGCCTTACTGGCCAATAAGAACATGTAGGAGGTGGACAAGGTTGGAAGTGATAAAACGGTCATCTAATGTTGGCCAAATTCCACATTTTTTGCAATTTTCTTATTTTTGGAACCATACTTGGCACAATGATGGATGGCCTTACTGGTCAATAAGAACATGTAGGAGGTGGACAAGGCTGGAAGTGATGATGGATGGCCTTACTGGCCAATAAGAACATGTAGGAGGTGGACAAGGCTGGAAGTGATGAAACGCTCATCTGATGTTGGCCAAATTCCACATTTTTCGCAATTTGGTTATTTTTGGGACCATACTTGGCTTGCCCCCCTTTTTCTATCTTAATAGTGCATGTATGACCAAGGCAAGCTTGTGTATTGCCCAAAAATTTTGGTAAGTAACCAACGTACTAATTTTCCAATCCAGAAAGCTTTTGAGGTGCAGCCTAAAGGAACCACACCTTTCCCTCTTCATTTGCTTTGGTCTACTGAGGAACTACAAAAGCCAGTGAGCGCAAACCAGACCCCCCCCCCCCCCGGCTCCTCACCTGCCAAAGGGCTGCAGTTGGCCCGACCTCAAAATTTTTGGCAGCCTTTTCCTGGACTAGATTGGATCAATATGAGAATTCCTTGCGGAAAAGCGTGTCGGATCTTCCCCTCAGATGTCTGAGGTTATCGTGATTCCAATAGCGGAGGAGGAACATCAATAGAAAAAGGATCATATTGGACTAATAATAGTAATAAAAACATGCCATCACCTATAATTCCCCTCAGGCCAAAGGAGGAGAGAAGGTGCCGTCACTGCCGAAACTTTACAACCTGATATATCCAGCTTGGAGGAGCTTTTCCCATGATGTAACCTACGCCCTGAGGTCCGCTCGAAGCATGTGCCCCCCGGTAACAACCTACAGGTTTATTGGCAAGCAGCCACCCGGCTCACCTGAAGGTCTTCACTATTATTGGAAACATAACAATATAATGCCCCTAATATATCCCTCTCTGCGTCTATAGAGAGGTAGGTAACCGAATATTTTCCATGGAGGTACCTGTGCAGTACAACTCAGACCTCTATCCAGGTGTTTAATACCTCTCACAGAGATAGTCACCAGTACCCCCTGACAACGCCTTCATTGGATCTCCAGATGGACAGCACCATCTTTACTCAGGCATCGTCCGTGGTCACCAGCTACCTCCTGGAGTGAGATGCCGTCTCAGAGATGACGTAATCATGTAAATCCTGGTTCTTGGCAGTGTTCACAAATGTCTGACGCAGTTCAACCCCCCTGCTGCAGCATCCCGCCGCCTTAGGGCTTGCTACAGAGTTACAATGTTACAGTCTGATCACTGAGGGGAGAGGAGACTGAGGCAATGCTTCCTCCTGCCTGCAGCAGGCTGGTGCCATCCCATCTCATCCTTGTATATTTGCAGAAAAAAAATGTATATACATTATACATATATCTGTATTGTCAAAGGTTTTGGGACGCTTGAATAAAATGTTTACAAAAATGTGAGGGGTGTACTCACTTTTGTGAGAAACTGTATATAAAAAAGAACAGATATTAACCACTTGCTTACAGGGCACTTAAACACCTTCCTGCCCAGACCAATTTTCAGCTTTCGGTGCTCTCACACTTTGAATGACAATTACTCAGTCATGCAACACTGTACCCAAATGAATTTTTTGTCCTTTTTTTCCCACAAATAGAGCTTTCTTTTGGTGGTATTTGATCACCTCTGGGGTTTTTATTTTTTGCGCTATAAATGAAAAAAGACCGAAAATTTTGAAAAAAAACGCATATTTCTTTGTTTCTGTGACAGAATTATGCAAATTATTAATTTTTCTTCATAAATTTTGGTCACAATTTATACTGCTACATGTCTTTGGTAAAAATAACCCAAATTAGTGGATATTATTTGGTCTTTGTGAAAGTTAGAGAGTCTACAAGCTGTGGTGCGAATCGCACAAAATTGATCACATCTGATGTACTGGTGACCTATCTCGCTTCTTGTGACCCGAACAAGTCAGGAAAGTACAAATACCCCCCAAATGACCCCTTTTTGGAAAGTAGACATTCCAAGGTATTTAGTAAGAGGTATAGTGAGCTTTTTGATGTTGTCATTTTTTTCCCACAATTCTTTGCAAAATTAAGATTTTTCATTTTTTTTTTTTTTTCTCCACAAAATTGTCATTGTAATAGGTTATTTCTCTCACATGGCATGTGTATACCACAAATGACACCCCCCAAAAAATTCTGCTACTCCTCCTGAGTATTACAATACCACATGTGTGGGACTTTTTCACAGCCTGGCCACATAGAGAGGCCCAACATGCAGGTAGCGCCATCATGTGTTCTAGGAACATAAGTTACACATCTAACTTGTTGACTATTTATTACACTTTTGAAGCACCAGGACAATGACACGTGACACTGATGACAGATGGCACTGATACGTGGCAATGATGACAGGTGGCACTGATGACAGATGGCACTAATATGTGGCACTGATGACAGATGGCACTAATATGTGGCACTGATGACGCGTGGCACTTATACGTGGCACTGATGACACGTGGCACTAATACGTGGCACTGATGACACGTGGCACTGAAACGTGGCACCGATGACAGATGGCACTAATACGTGGCACTAATATGTGCCACCGATGACAGATGGCACTAATACATGCCACCGATGACGCGTGACACTGATGACAGATGGCACTGATAAGTGGCATTGATGACACGTGACACTGACAACAGATGGCACGTGACACTGACAGGTGGCACTGATGACAAATGGCACTGATACGTGGCACTGATGACAGATGGCACTATGTGGCACTGATGACACGTGGCACTGACGGCAGGTGGCACTGACGGCAGGTGGCACTGACGGCAGGTGGCACTGGGGGCAGGTGGCACTGGGGGCAGGTGGCACTGACGGCAGGTGGCACTGGGGTGGATGGCACTGGGGGCAGGTAGCACTGGGGTGGATGGCACTGGGGGCAGGTAGCACTGGGGTGGATGGCACTGGGGGCAGGTAGCACTGGGGTGGATGGCACTGGGGGCAGGTAGCACTGGGGTGGATGGCACTAGGGGCAGGTAGCACTGGGGTGGATGGCACTGGGGGCAGGTAGCACTGGGGTGGATAGCACTGGGGGCAGGTAGCACTGGGGTGGATGGCACTGGGGCAGATAGCACTGCTGGGGGCGGATGGCACTGCTGGGGGCGGATGGCACTGCTGGGGGCGGATGGCACTTTTTATTTCATTTTTTTTTTTTTTTTTTTTTCCGGAATCAGAACGGCTGCCGCTGCAGCCGTTCATCTCTCCCCTCTCGCACTGTCTGTGCGAGGAAGGAGAGCGGCGCTGCGAGATGATCTCATATGTTTACATATGAGATCATCTCCCATTGGACACGCCGATCACGCTGTAAACGGCCGCTGTGATTGGCCGTTTACAGCGATCTGTGTTTGCCTGTCCCCGGGGGACACGGCGAACACAGAACTTCCGTGATGCGCGCCCGCGGCGGCGCGCATTGCGGAAGTAAACATCAGGCCGTCCAGGGACGACCGCCCAAACGAACGCGCCTGCTCTACGGCCGTAATTCGGCTATAGGGCGGGCGCGAGGAGGTTAAGAACAATATATATATATATATATATACACACACACACACACACACACACACTATATATTGTCAAATGTAGACACCAGCCTTTACACACACATGACCTTTATTGGCATCCCAGTCTTAGTCCGTAGCGTTCAATATTGAGTTGGCCCACCCTTTGCAGCTATAACAGCTTCAACTCTTCTGGGAAGGCCGTCCACAAGGTTTAGGAGTGTGTCTATGGGAATGTTTGACCATTCTTCCAGAAGAGCATTTGTGAGGTCAGGCACTGATGTTAGATGAGAAGGTCTGGCTCACAGTCTCTGCTCTAATTCATCCCAAAAGGGTTCTATCAGGTTGAAGTCAGGACTCTGTGCAGGCCGGTCAAGTTCCTCCACCCAAAGCTCACTCATCCATGTCTTTATGGACCTGTCTTTATGGCGGGCCAACTCAATATTGAGCCCTACGGATTAAGACCGGGGGGTCATTAAAGTTCATGTGCGTTTAAAGGCAGGCGTCCCAATACTTTTGACAACATAGTGTATATATATATATATATATATATATATATATATATATATATATATATAAATATTATTATATAGTGTACTTAATATCTGTTCTGTTTAATATATACAGTGTGTATATATATATATATATATATATATATATATATACAGTACATACATACATATACATATATATATATACACACACACTACACAACCTCTTTATCAGTGCTAATCCTGTCATTGTGATTCCGCTGATTATATAACGATTATTTTATAATTAAATTAGTCTCATTTATGAGCAGATCATACACTTCTCCATCAACTCAGCAGGAGAAGACAATCCTCCCAACTCACAGAAGGCCTCACAGCTTCTCCAAGTGACTCAAAAACTAAAAAATATATATATATGTCAGAGCTATATAATGCATCATAATAAGTGTGTGACTGTGGGGGGGGGGGGGGCATTAGAGTGTAAGCTCTTCTGGTGCAGAGACTGATGTGACTGGCTCAGTGTTCTCTGTACAGCACTGCGGTATATGTCAGAGCTATATAAATGTATAATAATAATAGTGTGTGAATGTGGGGGGGACATTAGAGTGTAAGCTCCTGTGGTTCAGCGACTGATGTGACTGGCTCAGTGTTCTCTGTACAGCACCACAGTATATGTCAGAGCTATATAAATGTATAATAATACTAGTGTGTGACTGTGAAGGGAGGGGGGGGGGTATTAGAGTGTAAGCTCCTCTGGTACAGAGACTGATGTGACTGGCTCAGTGTTCTCTGTACAGCCCCACAGTATGTGTCAGAGCTATAACAATGTATAATAATAATAGTGTGGGGACATTACAATATATACACAGAACCCTGGGCGACATTCGTCAGTGTGCGCGGTGTTGGGGGATGGGGGGGGTGGCGGTTTTCCTGACAAGTCAGTGAAGTAAAATGTGTCAGCCAGGTCTCCGCAGACAGCAGACGACATGTGACAGGAGCTGCTTGCTGTGATGTCCATCACACTGCGGTATCACACCTGCCAGGACCGGACGCCAGCGCCAAGTTCACCGCGTCCTCGCCGCACAGCTAATCCGTGTGCAGACTCCGCTCCCAGCATATCTGTCTGCAGTTCATAGAATATAAAAAAAAAAAAAATATATATATATATATTTTTTTAAACATCGGTCACAACCCTACTGTAGTGACAGTTGTATTTCTGTGCCGCTATTCCTCGTTTTTATCAGCGCCATGCCCTACGGGCACTTGAAACGTGATTAGCAACACACTTGCGTTTTTTTTTCTCCTTGTCATGGCTCCCCTCCCCCCTCTTAAGGCATGTCAGAAATACACGTGTTGCCGCCACCTTCCCCCAGTTCCTGAAACATGAAAATGTCACATGTCCCATCTATGAACTGAGCGGTACACTTGCACACACACACACACAGATAAAGATGTAGATCTCCACATACATGTACACAAGCTGTTGCCACAAATATACTTTAACCATTCACCATAAACGGAGCCAATCGGAGGCTTCGGATCCCAAGATCTATACAGGACCGCACAAAGGAAAGGAAATCCCGAGCACATCACAGAGGCTGCAACACAGCTAGGAGCAAAAGGGACTGGCTCCAGGCCATAGCATCCTGCTGCGGCAGCAACGCGTTTCGTCACAGCATAAGGCAAAAAATACTGCCATTAGAGGTTACATTCAAGAAGAGTTATATGAAGGCTTCAAAAACTAAACTACTAATCCCATCAAACCACCATGTAGTAGAGATATAAAAAGGCAGACAGTCCAGTCTGGGTGACGACCTTGGCTGCCTCAATAGATACAGTACAGTGAGTGAGCGTAGCCACCCACGGGCAGGTTACTGGCAGGATCACCAGGTGAAAACTAAAGTAAAAAAGCCTAAAAAAAAACTAATTCAACCAACACATCTAAGGACCGGTAAGCTGTAATATATTAACCGCTTGCCGACCAGAGCATGACGATATACGTCGCCACAATGGGTACGGCTGCGCAA